>NC_136119.1:6188167-6357504 GCF_965212315.1 Lampetra planeri | reverse complement strand
CGCGTGTGTGCTCTACACCCGTGTGCTCTAATCACGCGCGTGTGCTCTATCACGCGCGTGTGCTCTATCACGCGTGTGTGCTCTATCACGCGCGTGTGCTCTATCACGCGCGTGTGCTCTATCACACGTGTGTGCTCTATCACGCGTGTGTGCTCTATCACGCGCGTGTGCTCTATCACGCGTGTGTGCTCTATCACGCGCGTGTGCTCTATCACGCGCCGTGTGCTCTATCACGCGCGTGTGCTCTATCACGACGCGTGTGCTCTATCACGCGTGTGTGCTCTATCACGCGCGTGTGCTCTATCACGCGCGTGTGCTCTATCACGCGTGTGTGCTCTATCACGCGCGTGTGCTCTATCACACGCGTGTGCTCTATCACGCGTGTGTGCTCTATCACGCTGTGTGTGCTCTATCACGCGTGTGTGCTCTATCACGCGCGTGTGCTCTATCACACGTGTGTGCTCTATCACGCGTGTGTGCTCTATCACACGTGTGTGCTCTATCACGCGCGTGTGCTCTATCACGCGTGTGTGCTCTATCACACGTGTGTGCTCTATCACGCGTGTGTGCTCTATCACGCGTGTGTGCTCTATCACGCGTGTGTGCTCTATCACGCGTGTGTGCTCTATCACGCGCGTGTGCTCTATCACAGCGTGTGTGCTCTATCACGCGTGTGTGCTCTATCACACGTGTGTGCTCTATCACGCGTGTGTGCTCTATCACGCGCGTGTGCTCTATCACACGTGTGTGCTCTATCACGCGTGTGTGCTCTATCACACGTGTGTGCTCTATCACGCGCGTGTGCTCTATCACACGTGTGCTCTATCACACGTGTGTGCTCTATCACGCGCGTGTGCTCTATCACGCGCGTGTGCTCTATCACGCGTGTGTGCTCTATCACGCGTGTGTGCTCTATCACGCGTGTGTGCTCTATCACGCGCGTGTGCTCTATCACGCGCGTGTGCTCTATCACGCGCGTGTGCTCTATCACGCGTGTGTGCTCTATCACACGTGTGTGCTCTATCACGCGTGTGTGCTCTATCACGCGCGTGTGCTCTATCACACGTGTGTGCTCTATCACGCGTGTGTGCTCTATCACGCGCGTGTGCTCTATCACGCGCGTGTGCTCTATCACGCGCGTGTGCTCTATCACGCGCGTGTGCTCTATCACACGTGTGTGCTCTATCACACGTGTGCTCTATCACGCGTGTGTGCTCTATCACGCGCGTGTGCTCTATCACACGTGTGCTCTATCACACGTGTGCTCTATCACACGTGTGTGCTCTATCACGCGCGTGTGCTCTATCACGCGCGTGTGCTCTATCACCACGTGTGCTCTATCACGCGTGTGTGCTCTATCACGCGCGTGTGCTCTATCACGCGCGTGTGCTCTATCACGCGCGTGTGCTCTATCACGCGCGTGTGCTCTATCACACGTGTGCTCTATCACACGTGTGTGCTCTATCACGCGCGTGTGCTCTATCACGCGCGTGTGCTCTATCACACGTGTGTGCCTCTATCACGCGCGTGTGCTCTATCACGCGCGTGTGCTCTATCACGCGCGTGTGCTCTATCACGCGCGTGTGCTCTATCACGCGTGTGTGCTCTATCACGCGCGTGTGCTCTATCACGCGTGTGTGCTCTATCACGCGCGTGTGCTCTATCACGCGTGTGTGCTCTATCACGCGCGTAGTGCTCTATCACGCGCGTGTGCTCTATCACGCGCGTGTGCTCTATCACGCGCGTGTGCTCTATCACGCGCGTGTGCTCTATCACGCGCGTGTGCTCTATCACGCGTGTGTGCTCTATCACACGCGTGTGCTCTATCACGCGCGTGTGCTCTATCACGCGCGTGTGCTCTATCACACGTGTGCTCTATCCACGCGTGTGTGCTCTATCACGCGCGTGTGCTCTATCACGCGCGTGTGCTCTATCACACGTGTGCTCTATCACGCGTGTGTGCTCTATCACACGCGTGTGCTCTATCACGCGCGTTGTGCTCTATCACGCGCGTGTGCTCTATCACACGTGTGCTCTATCACGCGTGTGTGCTCTATCACGCGCGTGTGCTCTATCACGCGCGTGTGCTCTATCACACGTGTGTGCTCTATCACACGTGTGCTCTATCACACGTGTGTGCTCTATCACGCGCGTGTGCTCTATCACACGTGTGTGCTCTATCACGCGTGTGTGCTCTATCACGCGCGTGTGCTCTATCACGCGCGTGTGCTCTATCACGCGCGTGTGCTCTATCACGCGCGTGTGCTCTATCACGCGCGTGTGCTCTATCACGCGCGTGTGCTCTATCACGCGCGTGTGCTCTATCACACGTGTGCTCTATCACGCGTGTGTGCTCTATCACGCGCGTGTGCTCTATCACGCGCGTGTGCTCTATCACGCGCGTGTGCTCTATCACACGTGTGTGCTCTATCACACGTGTGCTCTATCACGCGTGTGTGCTCTATCACGCGCGTGTGCTCTATCACACGTGTGCTCTATCACACGTGTGCTCTATCACGCGTGTGTGCTCTAATCACGCGCGTGTGCTCTATCACGCGCGTGTGCTCTATCACGCGCGTGTGCTCTATCACACGTGTGCTCTATCACACGTGTGTGCTCTATCACGCGCGTGTGCTCTATCACGCGTGTGTGCTCTATCACGCGCGTGTGCTCTATCACACGTGTGCTCTATCACGCGCGTGTGCTCTATCACGCGCGTGTGCTCTATCACACGTGTGCTCTATCACACGTGTGTGCTCTATCACGCGCGTGTGCTCTATCACGCGCGTGTGCTCTATCACGCGTGTGTGCTCTATCACACGTGTGCTCTATCACACGTGTGCTCTATCACGCGTGTGCTCTATCACGCGCGTGTGCTCTATCACACGTGTGCTCTATCACGCGTGTGCTCTATCACACGTGTGCTCTATCACGCGCGTGTGCTCTATCACACGTGTGCTCTATCACGCGCGTGTGCTCTATCACGCGCGTGTGCTCTATCACACGTGTGCTCTATCACACGTGTGCTCTATCACACGTGTGCTCTATCACACGTGTGTGCTCTATCACGCGTGTGCTCTATCACGCGTGTGCTCTATCACGCGTGTGCTCTATCACACGTGTGCTCTATCACGCGTGTGCTCTATCACGCGTGTGCTCTATCACACGTGTGCTCTATCACGCGCGTGTGCTCTATCACACGTGTGCTCTATCACGCGCGTGTGCTCTATCACGCGTGTGCTCTATCACGCGTGTGCTCTATCACGCGTGTGCTCTATCACACGTGTGCTCTATCACACGTGTGTGCTCTATCACACGTGTGCTCAATCACGCGTGTGCTCTATCACGCGTGTGCTCTATCACGCGCGTGTGCTCTATCACGCGCGTGTGCTCTATCACACGTGTGCTCTATCACACGTGTGCTCTATCACGCGCGTGTGCTCTATCACGCGCGTGTGCTCTATCACACGTGTGCTCTATCACACGTGTGTGCTCTATCACACGTGTGCTCTATCACACGTGTGTGCTCTATCACACGTGTGTGCTCTATCACACGTGGTGCTCTATCACGCGCGTGTGCTCTATCACACGTGTGCTCTATCACACGTGTGTGCTCTATCACGCGCGTGTGCTCTATCACGCGCGTGTGCTCTATCACGCGTGTGTGCTCTATCACGCGTGTGCTCTATCACACGTGTGCTCTATCACACGTGTGTGCTCTATCACACGTGTGCTCTATCACGCGTGTGTGCTCTATCACGCGTGTGTGCTCTATCACGCGTGTGCTCTATCACGCGTGTGTGCTCTATCACGCGCGTGTGCTCTATCACACGTGTGCTCTATCACACGTGTGTGCTCTATCACACGTGTGCTCTATCACGCGTGTGTGCTCTATCACGCGTGTGTGCTCTATCACGCGTGTGCTCTATCACGCGTGTGTGCTCTATCACGCGCGTGTGCTCTATCACACGTGTGCTCTATCACACGTGTGTGCTCTATCACACGTGTGCTCTATCACACGTGTGTGCTCTATCACGCGCGTGTGCTCTATCACGCGCGTGTGCTCTATCACACGTGTGCTCTATCACACGTGTGCTCTATCACGCGTGTGTGCTCTATCACTCGTGTGCTCTATCACACGCGTGTGCTCTATCACGCGCGTGTGCTCTATCACACGTGTGCTCTATCACACGTGTGTGCTCTATCACACGTGTGCTCTATCACACGCGTGTGCTCTATCACGCGCGTGTGCTCTATCACGCGCGTGTGCTCTATCACACGTGTGCTCTATCACACGCGTGTGCTCTATCACACGTGTGTGCTCTATCACACGTGTGCTCTATCACACGTGTGTGCTCTATCACACGTGTGCTCTATCACACGCGTGTGCTCTATCACGCGCGTGTGCTCTATCACACGCGTGTGCTCTATCACACGCGTGTGCTCTATCACACGCGTGTGCTCTATCACACGCGTGTGCTCTATCACACGTGTGCTCTATCACACGTGTGTGCTCTATCACACGTGTGCTCTATCACGCGCGTGTGCTCTATCACGCGCGTGTGCTCTATCACGCGCGTGTGCTCTATCACGCGCGTGTGCTCTATCACACGTGTGCTCTATCACGCTCGTGTGCTCTATCACGCGCGTGTGCTCTATCACGCGCGTGTGCTCTATCACACGCGTGTGCTCTATCACGCGTGTGCTCTATCACGCGCGTGTGCTCTATCACACGTGTGCTCTATCACGCGCGTGTGCTCTATCACGCGCGTGTGCTCTATCACACGCGTGTGCTCTATCACGCGCGTGTGCTCTATCACGCGCGTGTGCTCTATCACGCGCGTGTGCTCTATCACGCGTGTGCTCTATCACGCGCGGTGCTCTATCACGCGCGTGTGCTCTATCACGCGTGTGCTCTATCACGCGTGTGCTCTATCACGCGCGTGTGCTCTATCACGCGCGTGTGCTCTATCACGCGTGTGTGCTCTATCACGCGCGTGTGCTCTATCACGCGCGTGTGCTCTATCACACGTGTGTGCTCTATCACGCGCGTGTGCTCTATCACGCGCGTGTGCTCTATCACACGTGTGTGCTCTATCACGCGCGTGTGCTCTATCACGCGCGTGTGCTCTATCACGCGCGTGTGCTCTATCACACGCGTGTGCTCTATCACGCGTGTGTGCTCTATCACGCGCGTGTGCTCTATCACGCGCGTGTGCTCTATCACGCGTGTGTGCTCTATCACGCGCGTGTGCTCTATCACGCGCGTGTGCTCTATCACGCGTGTGTGCTCTATCACGCGCGTGTGCTCTATCACGCGTGTGTGCTCTATCACGCGCGTGTGCTCTATCACGCGCGTGTGCTCTATCACGCGCGTGTGCTCTATCACACGTGTGCTCTATCACACGTGTGTGCTCTATCACGCGCGTGTGCTCTATCACGCGCGTGTGCTCTATCACGCGCGTGTGCTCTATCACGCGTGTGTGCTCTATCACGCGCGTGTGCTCTATCACGCGTGTGTGCTCTATCACGCGCGTGTGCTCTATCACACGTGTGCTCTATCACACGTGTGCTCTATCACACGTGTGTGCTCTATCACGCGCGTGTGCTCTATCACGCGCGTGTGCTCTATCACACGTGTGCTCTATCACACGTGTGTGCTCTATCACGCGCGTGTGCTCTATCACGCGCGTGTGCTCTATCACGCGCGTGTGCTCTATCACGCGCGTGTGCTCTATCACACGTGTGCTCTATCACACGTGTGTGCTCTATCACGCGCGTGTGCTCTATCACACGTGTGCTCTATCACGCGTGTGCTCTATCACGCGCGTGTGCTCTATCACGCGCGTGTGCTCTATCACACGTGTGCTCTATCACACGTGTGTGCTCTATCACGCGCGTGTGCTCTATCACACGCGTGTGCTCTATCACACGCGTGTGCTCTATCACGCGTGTGTGCTCTATCACGCGCGTGTGCTCTATCACGCGCGTGTGCTCTATCACGCGTGTGTGCTCTATCACACGTGTGCTCTATCACGCGCGTGTGCTCTATCACACGTGTGCTCTATCACACGTGTGTGCTCTATCACGCGCGTGTGCTCTATCACGCGCGTGTGCTCTATCACACGTGTGCTCTATCACGCGTGTGCTCTATCACGCGCGTGTGCTCTATCACGCGCGTGTGCTCTATCACACGTGTGCTCTATCACACGCGTGTGCTCTATCACGCGCGTGTGCTCTATCACGCGCGTGTGCTCTATCACGCGCGTGTGCTCTATCACACGTGTGCTCTATCACGCGTGTGTGCTCTATCACGCGCGTGTGCTCTATCACACGTGTGCTCTATCACACGTGTGCTCTATCACGCGTGTGTGCTCTATCACGCGCGTGTGCTCTATCACACGTGTGCTCTATCACACGTGTGCTCTATCACGCGCGTGTGCTCTATCACGCGCGTGTGCTCTATCACGCGCGTGTGCTCTATCACGCGCGTGTGCTCTATCACGCGTGTGCTCTATCACGCGTGTGCTCTATCACACGTGTGCTCTATCACACGTGTGTGCTCTATCACGCGCGTGTGCTCTATCACGCGCGTGTGCTCTATCACGCGCGTGTGCTCTATCACACGTGTGCTCTATCACGCGCGTGTGCTCTATCACGCGCGTGTGCTCTATCACGCGCGTGTGCTCTATCACGCGCGTGTGCTCTATCACGCGTGTGCTCTATCACGCGCGTGTGCTCTATCACGCGCGTGTGCTCTATCACGCGCGTGTGCTCTATCACGCGTGTGTGCTCTATCACGCGCGTGTGCTCTATCACGCGCGTGTGCTCTATCACGCGCGTGTGCTCTATCACGCGTGTGTGCTCTATCACGCGTGTGTGCTCTATCACGCGCGTGTGCTCTATCACGCGCGTGTGCTCTATCACGCGTGTGTGCTCTATCACGCGTGTGTGCTCTATCACGCGCGTGTGCTCTATCACGCGCGTGTGCTCTATCACGCGCGTGTGCTCTATCACACGTGTGCTCTATCACGCGTGTGCTCTATCACGCGTGTGCTCTATCACGCGCGTGTGCTCTATCACGCGCGTGTGCTCTATCACACGCGTGTGCTCTATCACGCGCGTGTGCTCTATCACGCGTGTGTGCTCTATCACACGTGTGTGCTCTATCACGCGTGTGTGCTCTATCACGCGCGTGTGCTCTATCACGCGCGTGTGCTCTATCACACGTGTGTGCTCTATCACGCGTGTGTGCTCTATCACACGTGTGTGCTCTATCACGCGCGTGTGCTCTATCACGCGTGTGTGCTCTATCACGCGTGTGTGCTCTATCACACGTGTGTGCTCTATCACGCGCGTGTGCTCTATCACGCGCGTGTGCTCTATCACGCGTGTGTGCTCTATCACACGCGTGTGCTCTATCACGCGTGTGTGCTCTATCACGCGCGTGTGCTCTATCACGCGCGTGTGCTCTATCACACGTGTGTGCTCTATCACGCGCGTGTGCTCTATCACGCGCGTGTGCTCTATCACACGTGTGTGCTCTATCACACGCGTGTGCTCTATCACGCGCGTGTGCTCTATCACACGCGTGTGCTCTATCACACGCGTGTGCTCTATCACGCGTGTGTGCTCTATCACGCGCGTGTGCTCTATCACGCGCGTGTGCTCTATCACACGCGTGTGCTCTATCACGCGCGTGTGCTCTATCACACGTGTGTGCTCTATCACACGCGTGTGCTCTATCACGCGTGTGTGCTCTATCACAGGGAGGGGGGGTCCAAGTCAGCAGAGCGACGGCGTCAAGCATATTCCTCTCTTAATTCACCACTCGGTATGAACGAGCTTCCCAACATCTGTCGAAAATTAAAACAACACTTAGTTTGCAACATTTCGTGCATTTTATACCGATTTAGATAAACAAAAATGGGGGGGGGGGGCATTAATAAATAAACTGGTGAAAAGCAGAGCGAGACTTTGAACCACCTTCTGACGTCTGGTAAAATAACCCGCACGGATTTAATTCGCTGATTCCTCCACCCATGTTGAGCACTCGGTCTGCCACATCGACTGTCTCGTCTCATTCACACTGTGTTCAATCACCATACCTCTCATTCTGCCCTTTTCACCCGCACTCTTCAATTCCGGAATTCCCTCCCAAGCTCTATTTTCTCCATCGCTCGTAGACACCTTGCTATTCAAGAAGTGTGTTAGCTCTCGCCGATTAAAATGTCACGTACATGCTCATTCGTTGGCAGGTGACACCGTAATACTGGTAGGAACCTCCTGGTTACGCCAGCCCACAGGGGATTATTGTGTCCGTCAGTCGTGCAGGGAGGGGCTGGGTGGGGAGGGCGGGGCTGGGTGGGGAGGGGAGGGTGGGGAGAGGCTGGGTGGGGAGGGTGGGGCTGGGTGGGGAAGGAAGGGTGGGGAGGGGCTGGGTGGGGAGGGGCTGGTTGGGGAGGGTGGGGAGGGGCTGGGTGGGGAGGGTGGGGAGGGGCTGGGTGGGGAGGGTGGGGCTGGGTGGGGAGGGGCTGGTCACCCCGTGGTGCCCTTATAAAACTCAACGTATAACCTACTCACGCCGGCTTGTGCCCGCCCTCACAGTCGGGCATATTTGCGGAATACACCACGCCGCCGTTGACCCTGCAGGCCATTGACCGAGCAACCCAACGTGCCTACCAGCTCCCTCCGCAGGAATGTGTTTTATTGAGGACCGCAGAGCTTGGGCAATTGTGGGCACCGGCTCACCACGCGGCTGCTTCTGGGGCGTTCTCTCTCTCTCCATTCGAGAGTGAGCGAATACTGAGCACGTCCCAAGTCTAAATAACTGTTTATAACAATGGTACTGTATGTTGCTGGCCGCTTGGTGTTTTGGGGCCATCCTGCCTCTGCTTAGCAGCCCATGAGAAACAAACAAACAAACAAAGCCGGACCGAGACAGCGTGGGGATGAACTTATCTAGCAGTGTGAGACGGTGTGAATAAGCATTATTGTTATTGTACATACAGGTAGGTATGTTGAACTCATTTCGCACCGTACGTAGCCAAGCGTGCACGCCGAACCCCCGTGTGGATACAAACCCGAATAATCACGGCGAGACTTCACACGTTTTCAGTGATTGGACCCTTTTTTCCCCTTGCGCTTAATTGCCGCCGCGTGAGTATTTCGTTTCTTTAAAATCTTTTGGAATTTGGAGTGCCTTTTTAAACACCAGACTTCAAGAAACATAATGGATTCAGTGGCAGCGGCGTTTAATGCCGACCCAATCACGTATCTTTGGTGAATTCCTCGGCATGGGAATTCCCGAACCATCATTCGTTACTGTTGATGATATTTATTTACGCTCGAAGGTAAGACCCGTGATGTATGTGTCTGTTGCTGCTACATCTGTATTAATCCGAGGATTGCAGTCTTCGTAGCGCCTCTAGTGCCTGGAGGGGTCACAATAACCCGTAAGATGCCACGTGTTTACAGGCCTCTGTCAATCCAGCGCTGGGTATTTTGAGGGCCTCCTCCTTCACGCTGAGTCGGTCATGGCGGTTGTTTGACCTTTCTTCTCCAGGGTGGTGAGTGCGGGTCATGATTATTCCGCTTCTTTACCCAACAAAGCATCACTGCCTCTCGTGACTCTTTTCAGGTGCCTCCTGCCAAGTTTTCACAGTGGGAGGGAGACGATTACCATGCCTAGATAATTGAAACCATGTAATTTGCGGGTATTTTTTTTCTTTCAAATTTAGCAAATTTGGACCGAGACACCGTCGCACAGTGGTCTAGTCTTGCTCGTGGCCTCACGGGACACACTGAGCGTGGCCTTTGAAGCAAATGTCGCGTGTTTTATACGGTCACTATACACACCGCGGTATCAATCAGGCAGCCGGCAGTGTGCACGGCGAACCTCTGCAATAATAAACGGTGAGCGCGCTTCCGCCAGGCCATGCCACCACCCCGACTCCAGCTTGGTGAAGGTGGGAGGCCCAGGATGGGTGAAGGAATGGTCCAGGAACGGTTCGCATATTCTTCCTGACCTGCTTTTCTGCTTCTGCCATCTACATAACAAAGGCTCAGTCCCATTAGCAGCAGCCGCACCTTAACAACTCTGGCACCTCCCAGCGCAACCAGTCTACATAACAAAGGTTCAGTCCCATTAGCAGCAGCCTCAGCCGCACCAACCTTACCATAATAATACAAAACTCTGATCCAGGGGCCTACCCTGGCTCCTCCCGCCTCAACCAGTATATATACAAGGTCGGGTATCTTGGAATGTCTCTTTACTTGATACAGCAATCGTGTTGTGACGGTTCCACCTGAAGACGGAAGCTTGTGTTGCCTCCGAAACGTCGTGATTTTTTATTTTACATTTTAATAATTTGAATTTTATTTTTGACCTACGTGACTTTACCGAAAAAACCTAAGAGTATGGTTCGCATATCCTTTGTCACTGATATTATAGCCATGGCTGGCAATTGGAGAACCGGCTTCATAGCAAAGTGCGCTCACCACTGTGCGACTGCTCCACCCAATGCAACATGTACGGGGAAATAAAGGCACATCGATTCTTACCCGGGCGAGTCGATGCACGTGTCGTGAGCTTACGAATCGATGCTGATCAATTCATCGACACATTATCGTTTCGCCCCTACACTTTAGACAGCGCACAAGACACAACATAGTGGATTGTTACGTCGCGAGACCGTGAGATATTTCTACGAAAATGTGTTTTTATTTCACCAGGTAAAGCCCACTGGGCTCGTAGATGTTTTTCAGAGGCGACTTGGCTAAACACGATCAGCTCATTGCAGTGGCTTATATCATCATATTTGGGAATTTATAGTATCGTAGCAACCAAATAATCTAAACGCGTGTTTATAAATGTGAAGGGCAAAAGCGGAGAACCCGGAGAGCAAAGCACACGCGACCAACATAGGCATCGCCAGGGACCAGGATCGAACGCACGACCTCCTGCGTACCCAGGGCGAGGGAGAAAACATCTCACTACCGCGGCGCCGGGCTGGGGAAGGCCTTCATCCAGCATTGCCAAGACCATCAAAACATGTCCATATATATATCAACTGCTGTAGAGTGTGTGAGTGTGATTCGTGTGAAAAGTCACAAAAGGCGGATGGACTAAGCCACAGAACTGAGTCGTGTGTGTGTGTGTGCTCGCACGATCATGCGCCACAACAACTCGCAGTGAACGTGCGGTCTCTCCCATAGCCGCACGGAATCCCGCTGACTTCATGGAAAGATCTTCTTGGTTCTTTCGGTAAAGTCACGTAGAAGGGAAATAATAAAATAATACAAATAAAACATAATAAAACAATTTTTTATTTTATTAGATTTTATTATTATACTCTTTTATGATGTTTTATTTTTATTACTTTATTATTTCTCTTCTACGTGACTTTACCGAAAGAACCAAGAAGATGAATCCCTGCAGTCACGAAAGCTATAAATCGAAATTCATGGAAAGACTTTGTGGGGCGACGCAAAGAACCCGGATTAGGAACGTAGAGATGACGCGAAGGTGTTCCTTGTCAGTGGCCCCTCTCACCCAATTTGCCGACGGTGTGAGAGAGCTCGTCTCTCCTCCAAGCTGTGTTAATTGCTCGTCGCTAACACGGATGAATGTTAATTTTATAAATGCCAGATTTGTAATTGCTACTTTCACGTAATTGTGTTTTTTTTTTTTACCATCGTCTATCACTGTCTTGTCGGATTCACGAATCCCAGACGACACAAGTTGGAACAAAAATAATACCTCGACAACCACTACAAAGTCAAAGATTCATATATTGCAAAAGTTGGGGGTGGAGGGGGTGGGTGCAACCCCAACATTAATAGGCAATGCTCGTGCGAGAATTAATTAAAATCATGCTTCACTATCCTGTCGCTTTCCGACACAAGTGTACACAAGAGCGAGCGGTGATTAAAATTGCAATGGTCTTTCTCACTTTTGTTACCGCTCCCTCGCACACCACCGGAGGCTGCGGGGAAGAAAAAGAGGGTTGGAGTGATTTTCGTGCAATCGTCGCCCCGATTTTAGTTGGGCGGTTATTCCACTCATTCTGCTCTACCATGAACTTACACTTAATTACCATGGTTTTTTTTAAATATACGTTTCAAAATTTACAAACTCGCCACAACCAAAAGTTTGATGAACCCGTTTCCAAAACCCTTTGTCGCCACGCCTGTCTGTGTGTGTGTGTGCTAACCGGCATTTGCCCCAACAGTCTCGAAGGCTATCGAGGAGTCTTTCTGTTTGCGTGTGGTTCGCACACTGCCCTACACACCCAGCCACCTGGGTTCGATTCCACCAGCCACGGCTAACATCAGTGGCGAGTGACATCAGAACTGTTCCTGAACCATCCCCTAGGGCCTAGGTCGATTCTGCTTTCAATCAAATCGCCGTGTGCTTGGTGGTGGCAGTGTGTAAAACATCAGCACTGGGGAGACAAAGGCGACCGGAGTGGTGCTGGTCAAAGCCAACCTCCTCGCTGCTCTGTACCGGTCGTAATAGGTGCTCGCTAACAGCACTTGCCCCAACAGTCTGGTTAAAGGAACTTGGTCTTTGTATTATGTCCGTATGTACCAGCACACACGTGCGTGCCCACCTATGTATATACTTTTTATTTTTATTGCTTTTTAAACAAAAAAAAGAGGGGGAGGTTGACGGCGGGCGGGCGGGTGGGCGGGCGGGGGTCATTGCGGTGAGAGGAACGGAACAAAAAAAGAAGTAAAAACTGAAACTCCAAGATGGGTTCAGTGGCCCATGGAAGGAGCAGGGCCAGGCTCCCCCCAGATGAGACCTCTGTGTGTGCTCTCTTCCCACTGTAAATCACGGCCACTCCTGGGCCAAACACGGCGGACCCCAGGTCACCGGACTAGTGCAACTTCAAAGCCGTTGTCAATGTGTTTCACACAAATTTTGTCTCTAGGAAAAAACACCCAGGCCACACGCAATCAGGCAAGACCGCACCATACAGTCCTTGTTCCTTTTGGGGGGGGGGGGTGGGGGGGCTTCCGTAATATTAGAATGAAAAAACATTCCACCACTGGAAGGAGGCTCAGTATGGTCTGCTAGCTTTTACGACGAGTCGGAAGCCTTTTGCTTTGGCCGGGGCCACCGGCGGGCAGGCGGGCGGGCGGGCGGGCGAGAGAGCCACACGGTCGCTTTGATCGGAGCCCAAGCGAGAGAGGTACTACTCAAGTTAGACCGCTGTGCCCCCTCCCCGCCTGCCGTACCGGAGCCATGAGCTGGGAGATACACACACAGACAAAGATCCACCCCCACCCCACAACCTCCGTATACGCCTTAACAGATTGCTAGGGAAGTGCTGTTAGCGATCACCTATTGAAGGCCCGCACGGCACACGACGGGGTGAGTGGCCGGCACTTACGCCCGTGCAGCCTTTTTGTCTCCCCGTTGACGATGGCTTTTTTTCTACACCGAACCAGCTACTCGACCTATGGGAGGCCCAGGACCCGGGTCGGGAGCGGGAGTCGAACTCCTTAATAACAACAACAACAACCATCGTTGGAGGGGTGATGCCACCACGGTGCTTGTGCCAGGCTAGGTGCACTTTGCGGCCACGTGAAGTGTCGAAGGCTCGCTGGCAGGTCACGGAACAAACCCAGGTGCCATGGGCGGACTGTTTGAGATGAATGGCAGATGCAGCGACTGTGCTCCCCCACTGCGCAAACTCGCTGCGTTTTATCCGCCCGGTGCTCCGCTCGTTGTTGTGAGCGTCGCTCCTTTGCACACACACGGTCCCCTATGTCCCCGCGGGGTGAAGGGGGCGCCTCTGTGTGGATTGGCACGCTTGCGTGGCGCACCCTTTGCGCACCGACTCTCCAGTCCACTCCGATCCAGGGGACGCGACAGCGCGCATCGCTTCATCTCAAGCGCGAGGCAGCCTTACGCGAGTACCTGGAGCGGCGCGTACACATCGGCACTGGGGAGACAAAGACGACCGGGCGTGCTATTGACCAACCACCACCCTCCTCGTGTGCCGTGCCGGCCTGCGTAGGGTGCCGCTACTCGCGAACAGCAATGGCTCCAACCGCCGCGTGTTAACGGGCTATATGGGGGCATCTTTGTCTTTGTGTTTACATCGGCGCATACGTGCAGCGCTCAGTGGCAGCTGAGGTCGATTTCCAGTCACACGGTTAACATCAGTAACGGTCCCGGCCCCATCCTCTCCATTACCACCCACGCTTGCCAGTGTGGTGAAGCGTGGTGAAGTTACCCCAAGAACTGACCCTGCGTGGTAATGCGGCATTCGTCCACCAGCAGCGCATCGACAAAACTTTGGAAGTTTTTATAATTTTTTATTTACTATTGTGTTCACTTGTTACACACCGGGTGTGTATGAGAGGATAGCCTGGAAGGTTTAAGAATGGCCACAATAATTACTTTGTTTAGTTCTATGACATATCCTATATTTATTGTACTATTTTATATATATACAATTCGGAACGTAATAGTGAAAAGCAACATACACATGTTCCCACAGAATAACGCGTTTAATCCATGCTGCCACCGTGACATATGAGAACCCTGGGCCGTTAACAACAACAGCAGCAGCAACGAAATGGAACAAATAAGTCGACGGTCTGCTGAGATGCGCACGCGCGGGCTTGGGAGATGACAGCTGAGAGGACGCACGGATCGGGCGAGCAACGTGCGAGTTCGTGATTGGCAATCGTGGCGACTCTCAATAGCCAGCAGTCGCGGGGAGCTTTGGGCAGGACGCGTCGCCAGAACGGACGACGGCTGGCGGTGTCAACAAACGATGGGATGGTGACAAGGGAGGGGGGCGCAGGGGGGCGGGGAGGAACACGACGAGAGAAGGATGGCCATCGGTTTGTTTTTTTATTCCCGAGGTGCCATGCGAACGATTGCATCGCGACCGCCGGTTTCTTCTTTGTCGTACGGCCACCGATGCAAGACGTAGGAGCAACAGCGACAGTTCCACAAGCCAGGTGTGGTCAAGCCGCAGACTACGGCGTCGGGAGCAGCGGAGTGCGATCGCTGTGATGTCTCAATCGTATTCGTCGATCTGGCATTGCGTCGTGAAACTCTGTACGGTCTGTTCTGGATGGCCACAGACGCACACGGGAGAGTTTTAAAAAAAATTGTGCATCAGGTATCCGCATCTGCCATGGGTTGTTTCATCAGCTGTGTCGATCAAACAGTTCTGTGAGAAACGGTGACGGCTTGGGGAGGCCTCCATCCAGCAGTGGAATTGATCAGTGCTGCTGCTGCTAATGACGATGTATTACATAATTCGTCCATCGAGATAGAAACTCAAAAAGAGCCGAATATCACGTTGGTGAAGACCATTTCTGTACCTTCTCATCAATACGTGCAGGCTGTTTTACAACAACGTCATTGGCGTCATCTGGTCCAACACCATGTGAGACTAGGCTCTAAGGAAAGCTGTCTCGGGTGTGGACCAATCAACTTCAAGGACAGTGCATACATTATCAGATTTATGTTTTTTTTTGCATTATGACTGCAGGTATTGTGGTCTATGCAAACATGACTCCTTGTAAAAAAGGTGTCAGTTTTGTTGCCAGATAAAAGGGTAAAAAAACAATTATCAACAACAACGATTGTTCAATGTTAAAACGATTTCATTTGAACTTGGATCGACTCCAATGGGAGTCACCAGCAACCCATGACCAGGCAGTGCGCGCGCTTTCAGGTGCACGCGCATACAGGTGCACGCGCATACAGGTGCACGCGCATTCAGGTGCACGCGCATTCAGGTGCACGCGCATTCAGGTGCACGCGCGAGAATGCCGGAGTGCCGACTCCTCGAGAGGTTCCGTGGCCACTGCCTACGCCTCCGACGAGATGAAATCGCCCGCAGTGTGGCCCCATCTCATCCGATCGCAGCAGCTGAGCGGCATTTGAGCCTTCGTCGTGCCTGCAAGGGCGACCACAGTGCATTAAACAGGTGCTCGAGGATGCCGTGGAGCCAACGTGTGTGTCTGTGGGCAGTGGAGCAACATCCGACGTTGAGCTGCACTCATCTCCCACTCATCTATGCTCCTTTCATCTTCTTGGTTCTTTCGGTAAAGTCACGTAGAAGGGAAATAATAAAATAATTAAAATAAAACATAATATTTTTATTTTATTTTAATAAAACATAATAAAATTATTATATTTTCTCTTATTATGTTTTATTTTACTTTATTATTTCCCTTCCGCGTGACTTTACCGAAAGAACCAATAAGATAAATCCCTGCAGTCACGAAAGCTTTAAATCGAAATGTTATGCTCCTTTCATTCACCAACGCGCACGAAGCAGCCTGCTGAATTATTCTCATATAGCCTCCACGATCCGCACGGCATCGGCAGGTCCTCATCCAGCGGTGGATTGACAAAAGCCTGTTGTACTCGTAACAGTTACGGCAACATTTCCCATCTCGTGCTTCCAGAGGGAAAAGCGAACTTCGCACGAGGGTTCATTTGTCAGTGGCTCACGGCAAGTCTGCCGCGAGACGCACTCTCGCGTGCCAACATCTGTCTACGCAAACCAAAGGGAATTCCTTCCACTGGAAACATTTTTTTGTTGCAATGCGCCAACACCTTATCAATGTCGTGCGCCACCGCCGTGCTGTTTTGTATTTCAATTCGCTCCTGGAAAGTTAAAGTTGTCCCAGAGGATGGCGAGGATGTATTTTTGGTTTGCCCGAAGACAACTTTAGTTGTCCGGGATGTCCTTGGTGGCGGCGTGATTTTGCACGCTGGTGGAAGAAGGGACACGGAGAGGGGGTGGCGCAGTGCTGAACGACATAATCGACCTGTGTCCAATGCCAGGGCCACGGGTAGTAACGTCAGCGGCGAGTGAATAACTGAACCGGTCCTGGATTCGCCCCCGCCTCGCCTCGCCGCCCCAAACAAAACCCCATAAAATGTGGCGCGGACCACAATTACGATATTAAATCTGCGCTGGTGTACGCAACCTTCTCTGCGCGGTGGCCCAGGTAGAGATCGAGAAACTCATCGCCCCCCCCCACTCCACCCGGGCAGGTATTCTCACTGCGACGGATTCTCTGGACGCCTCTCTCGCTCTCTCCGTTCCTGTTGCCGCAGCCAGCGGAGTTCCTAATGTACGGTATGCAGCCACAGAGTCCCATACATATATTATGGGAGCGCTAACAGGTATTGCTAATGTGGTATGGACAGCGGCGGCTGCGCAGTGCTCAAAGGCATGCGCTTCACAGCAGACAGCACATCAAGAATTACAGGACAGCTGTGCGAATCAAACTGCTGGCACTGAATAAAGTGGCCCGGTGGTGAGGGCATCTATACGTATATATATAGGTCGACTCAGCCTCAAATGTGTACCTGGCATGGTGTGTAAGCATCACCACTGAGGAGACAAAGGCGGCCGGGCATGGTGTTGGCCGTACGCCTACTCGTGTACTGTGCCGGCCTTAATAAGTGCTCGCTCACAGCACTCGCACCAAGTCTGTTCTGGCTACACGGGATATTTTTGGCTATATATATATGCACACATCCATGTTATTGGTGTGATGATTATGGAGGGAGAAGTCTAACTTAGAACAATCCAGAAAGGGAATGGGCACATTCTCAAAGGTGACAGCTTGATGAAGGAAGTTCTGGAAGGAAGGACGTCAGACAAGTGGAATACAATAAATGCAATAAATGCTGCTCGTTGACTTGAAAGGGTGGACGCGGACCAAGCAGTGACACGATAAAGAAGAAAGCTCAAGATCGGGCAGGATGAAGGAAGCTCTGAGTCAAAACGTCTGCCCCTGGGCAGAGGACTCGCGCAGAAAGCCGATGAAGGAGGCGACACCGTGCGCGACAGAGCCGTGTTTGTTCCCTTTCACCGATTCAGAGATTTCAGAGGCCACCGGCGCTTTGGTGTCCCACGTGGTGCAACTCTCGAGGTCACGTCAGTAATAAAATAATAAAAAGAAAACATAATAAAATAAATTCTCACGACGTGTCGGCCACAACGCAAGCAGCCGTCCTCAGGTGGAGAACAGGTCTGTCGAGAAGACAGAGTCTGAATATTTTATTTTAGTTATTTTATCATTTCCATTCTACGTGACTTTACCGAAAGAACCAAGAAGATGAATACCTGCAGTCACGAAAGCTTTAAATCGAAACTCACGTCATTCGTCGCTCAAAAACACTCAAAGCGCAATGCCACACGAGACCAAATTCATGCACTGATTAAAACAGCAAGAAGTAATCCGTGCGATGTAAAACATGGGATGCGATGGGAAAATGTTCCCTCGGGGATGTTTTGTTCTGGACTGAAGGCACGCCTGCCTATCTTGCAACCCTCAGTCTTCCCATGTCGGCAGAATTTTCTGGAATGGGCCACATCCACTGACTTCACTGCAGCTCTGCACAACAACAGGCAAAAAAAACACATATTCCACACTCCCCAGGCAATGTAGATTATCTAATAATGCGTAAAAAGGCTAATGCACAACAGCTGCAAATTTTGTGAGTCCAAACGAACTCAGCATTCGTCGCCCCACAGGTCAAATGAGGCTTTTGCGAGGAGACTGTCAGGTGTGGAAAATAGATGAATTGGATGATGAATAGGTCTGCATTCTGACGGCGCGTGCATTACATTCGCCACACCGTGACGATGGCAGGTTCCAAAAAGCTCGCATTGGCACTGCGATCGGTTGCACGGCACCCCGCTACCAGCCCTCGACTGAAGCAAATGAGCGCAGATGAACAGACAGAATAAGCGCCGTGAGAGTGAAATAGACAATGACGCATCTTTGTGCCGTTCCTACATTTTCAGCATGGTCATTAAACGCGCGAAGCGGGCGCAAAGGTGACACGTGCACAGGAAAAAAAAAGCGTTATGCCTACTCACTCACTCTGCCGATAGGGTATAAATATTTTTTATTGTAAACTTTTCGAGTTGGCATTATTATTAAACCCCAGTGTGGCATTAAAATGTCAAAGCCCAAAAAGCGTGTCTTTGATTTGTCTCTGGCTCTAAAAAAAATCCATACCTTTTTTATGTTCCAGTAATGAACAATTGGCAAAACGTAGAAAAAAACTAACTCGTGGCCTGAGAGGATTTTGAGCGTCGTGGAAAACAGGTGGAAGCGGGATTGCTGGTGTTGGATGTGTGCGATGCTAATCGCCGAGAAGGTCGTTAACAGACGTCCAATCACCATATTACGTCATCTGCCTCTTATCGTGATGACTCCCACAACTGCTGTCAATTACTTCAGCGGCAGAGCGAGAGAGACGGCGAGGGGAGGGGGGGCGCTTTCCTGTACCGCGCGGCCACACGGGTACGCACCCCGGCACCACCATTCCACCCGTTGCCAGAAGAAACGCTAATCCCGTAGAATCGTGAGTGGTATATTTGTGAAAGATGATGCTGCTGCTGCCACCGCCGCTGTTGCTGCTGCGGCTTTCATTTTCCAGCACTCCGAATGGGGGGGGGCGGGGGGGGGGCTTAACGTTTTAACCAAAGATAACAATGGCTAATGCCCCAGCCCGTGCGCCTCGGCGTGGCGTGCTGGACACGGCGTCTCAGCACGCGCCGTGTGGACGTGGTGTGGGCTCGGAACGTCGGTAGCCCACCCCCCCCCCCAGTGTTGTTCGCGGCGTTAAGTGTGCTTGCGGAGAGGAGGCAGAGTGCCTCCGTGTACTCCACTCCCTTTCAGCAGAGAGCATTGGACTGCTCAGTAAACCAATTAAAACGTATAGACGTAGAGACTCGTGGGTGTATATGAGACCCATGCAGCTACATTGAAGACACAGGTCACAGGATAGCGTGACCGTGACAACGCAAGCCAAGCCGTGGACCATTTCGGGCGCAACTGTGGCGAGACGTTAACTACCTCGCCTGGCATATCAGGAGGCCGTGGGTTTGATCCCGACCCTGACGTCTGCACATTTGGAGTTTGCGTGTCCTCTCTCCGGGTCCTCCGGTTTTTCCATTCTACATTCAGAAACACGCGTTTAGAGGATTTGGCAGATATACATTTTCACGTGATCAGCCGCTTCGTTGAGCTATCATTTGTGGCCAAGTCGCTTCTGAAAAAAAGCGTTTTAGCTCAGTGGGCCTTACCTGGTAAAATTAAATATATTTCCATAAACAACTGTCGGCTGTGCTCATTCAGCGGAGGAGGAACAACAGCATGACACGAACTCTGTCCTAAAGCCCTCTCGTCGTGGCTAGCAGATATCGATTTTGACATTTAGCACCTGAACTAAATTAGAAATAGTAGAGTGCTTTTTTTCCAAGCTAAGCTATGGTCTATGACTACGACTACTACCACCTACAATGACATACAGTTAAGAGACGGGATCGTCGAGTGGAAGATGGGACAAAACCGAACAGCGTGCGAAGAGGCGGGGACACACGGCACGGTTTGCGATTACACTGGACAGACGCGAAGAGGAACACGTGAGATATTCTAGAACGCGCGCAGGTTAATGACTTCGTCCAGACTGTCACCAGGGACGTCGGTTGGCTTTGAGCAGGACGCGTGGCTCGAAGGGCCCGGCGGGCCGATGTGTCAAGAATGACGATGAAGGAGCAGCCAGGCAACGTGACCGCGGCATTGGAGTGATTCAATTCATTCCAGATTTGAAGCTTTCGTGACTGCAAGGATTCATATTCTTAAGTTTTTTCGGTAAAGTCACGTAGGTAAAACATTTAAATTAATAAAAGTAAAATAAAATAAAAATCACGACGTTTCGGAGGCAACACAAGCTTCCGTCTTCAGGTGGAACCGTCACAGCATGATTGCTGTATCAAGGGCTATCCACCTGAAGACGGAAGCTTGTGTTGCCTCCGAAACGTCGTGATTTTGATTTTATTTTTTATTTTACTTATATTAATTTTAATTTTTTCACCTACGTGACTTTACCGAAAAAACATAAGAATATGATTAAATTCAACTCATGTCAAGGTGATAGATGGATTGTTACATCATAGCAGCACAGTGAGAGATGGCGACGGCTTGGGGGGGGGGGGTAGGCCTTCATTTGGCAGTCGATTGACCATGGCTGATGATAACGATGCTCCGATCATTTGGTCGTTGGGTTCTGAGTAACACATGGCAATTACTAACTCGCATGGCACGTGCCACCATGGGGCAAGGTATACGGATTCCTCAAAAGCATCAATTACTTCACGTGGAAGAGATTGGCGATTGTCGAGAGGCAGTGGGGAGTGGTGTTTGGGAACGGCTGATTTCCCACTTTTCGGCAGCAGCAGCAGCGGCGCAGCGATTCCCAGGAGAAGAATTCACCCCCTCCCCCCAATTCTGCCGGCAAATTGAAGAACTGTTGTGATGCAGCATCGAGATTCTATACCAGAGTCAATTCCTTGTTTGTGTGTGTGCTACCATTGCCGTGAATAGTGGCTGCTCGAGTAGCCGCCGGATTTACGCAAATCCGTTGCAGATACAACGCGAATCAATGTATGAATCTGGAAACGTTGCTTAAATTACACAAGCGATTTGACGTACGTATCATAGATAGCTTAAGAATTTATATGAATCAATTGCTGTAATCGTTGCATCATTCCACCCCTGTGCACGCCCTGGGTAATGGGTGTACACAAGTGTTGGTAGACGAGGGGGTGTTCGTGGGAGCCTGCGGTGCCCCTCACAACCATTTACGGACTTCGGCCAGGAAACTCACGAAACAAGTATAACCCGTAAAAACAAAGTTTTTCACTATAAATCCTTTATATGCGTGGCGGCTAGAGTCCTCTCGTCCTCTGGCTTGAGATGGCTGCAATTGGTAATTAAATATATTTTTGTCCTAAAAAGTGTAAAATTTTGGAAAAAAAATTTCACGAACATTAATTGTCACGCACAACGAGTCTGTGTGGAAAATGTCAGCTCGATTGGATCATGGGAAATGGGTTAAAAAACGACCGAAAGATTTGCACGGTCCTAATCAAGCAAGCGAACTTAATATAAAGGATTTAAAAAGTTGCACACGAAGACGCATTCACGCAAGCACCCGATTATCCGTTTTGAAGTTTTAAAATGAAACATCTTTGAATTGTATTATGTTTTTAATTGGATAATTTAATTTCTTCATTAAAAGTTTATATCATTTTACATCTGGAAGACTTCATTGAAAAGGACATTTCGTGCGAATTTTCTCTCGTCGTTAAGTAGATGGCTTTGCTGGGGGTTCGGTTCGATGCGGACTTTCACCTGTTTGGGATTGCGGGATCGAGATAAGGCGACACAGAGCTGCTGGCCGTACGAGAAGACCGCCGTCTGCAGATCGATTCCAACGTAATCGAACGTCTGTCCCTGCGCCTCCGTCGTTCATGCAGGGGGTGCGTAGGTTTGCAGCGCCCCCTGCATGAAAACTACGTAAAGTGCAGCGTTCATCACAGATAAAGTTGTGCGCTTATATAAGAGTATAAGAGTACAGTATAGTGCACTGCTTTTCGTGCTTCGTTTGTTGTCTTTCCAACGCGCCTCCGATTAGCACCGTTGGCAATGTAGGGTGCAAAAAGACGTTCACCATACATGTCAACACGGCGCTTGTGCCAGGCTTGGCGCACCTTGAGGCCACGTGAATCGTGGTGTCGAAGGCTTGTTGGTGGGACAGGCCCAGGTGTAACCGGTTATATGACCGGCAGATGCACCACATGTACTTCCCAGTGTGCCAACTCGCTGTGGTTTGACCGTGCAGCGCTCTGCTCGTTGGCTAGAAAGCCATGCATACGCACACAACAAGACAAAGAACCCCCTATAGTCTGAACAGACTGTTGGGGCAAGTGCTGTTCGCGAGCACCTATGAAGGCCGGCACGGCACACGAGGGGGTGGGTGGCCAGCACCACGCCCGGCCTCCTTTTTCTCCCAAGTGGCGATGTTTACAGACCACACCAGATACTAATTTGAGGCTGAGTCGACCTAGAAGAGGCCCAGGACGAGTTCAAATGTTCGTCACTTGGTGTTGTCTGTGAGCGGCAATCGAACTCGGGGTACTGGGTTTGTAGCGTTCCCCACACGCACACAAAACACACACGCACACATGCTGCACGCAAGCACTCGTGACAGCTTGTG
Source organism: Lampetra planeri (assembly GCF_965212315.1). Classification (NCBI taxonomy): domain Eukaryota; kingdom Metazoa; phylum Chordata; class Hyperoartia; order Petromyzontiformes; family Petromyzontidae; genus Lampetra; species Lampetra planeri. The sequence continues at coordinate 6,334,430 of NC_136119.1, read as the reverse complement.
AAAATGAATGCGCATGGAATATATTTACGAGTGGAGATCAAAACGTTTTGGGGGGAAAGCGACGGTAAAAATTTCACACAAGCGTACCGTCAGGCTTATTTTGAGAGCCGCTCTTCCAATGTTAATCATGAAACGTAATAAGTGTCACTGAAGGCTTGTCCTGTATTGAAAACGAGCAGAGTGAGAGTTTGAGCATACTTTCTGAAATCTTTGTGACCGCTCCTGACATTCACACAGGAGTGTACATGCATGCATACAGCACATAAGCTAAGAAGTAAAACTTCCATGACGTTCCTTTGAAGTATTATGATATTGACTTTTGACCTATGATCTGTTCACCTACACAGCAATTGAAGACTAAAGTGTGTAAATCTGGACTCTCACCGGTAATTTGGTTCTGGATGGTTGACAAGTTCCACAGATACAAGTCGGGCCACTCACACGTGGCTTTCAGGGTTAGGGAGGGTTGACCTACCGTGACACCGACACTTTGACCTAAAAAGCAATCTTGGTTGAAATATTGTCGGCATGGCTCATCGGCAGAAATTTCACCGCTGTTCATGAAATAAATAAATAGCCGCCATAAAAAGGAGACAGATGGGTGCAGTTAAAATTGATGACATCATCATCATCACCACCATTATTAGTCCTCATCATTACGACCCAGCGTGAGTTACGTTTCAACGTCAATGCTTTATGAAATGGCGAAAAGTGTTGGACGAATTGGGGTGGCGTAGTCACGCTGAACCCACAATACGTTGCTGATTTCGTCAAGGCGCATAACCCATCACATGGACTCCGGTCATCCTCGCAGCGGCTTTTGGCTTAGCCATCGAACAAAGATGGTCACTGCATCGCGCGCTTTCAGATGCGCTTCTGCGGCCGTCTGGAACGCTCTTCCCTCTGATATTAGGAAGCCACTGGAGCTATGCATTTGAAAATGTAGATTGAAAACTAATTTCTTGAGAACTGCTTTTTGTGTTTAGTTTGTTGTCCTTCCCCCGCACCTCCGATTAGCACGGTTGGTTACGTATGGTGCGAAAGAAGTTCAACATACAAACGTCCAAGCTGACACTCGATGCAGGTTGCACTCATGTGCAGTCGCGTCGAGTCCTCGGTGGATCCTGTGTAAGAGACGACATTTGATGAAACTCTTGCCGAAATAACAGACTCAGGTATGGTACATTTACGGGTGTTATTTTGTTTAACCGAGTGAAAACTCAAGACAACGGGATGAGTCTCATTTGCAAGAGTGACCTGGATCACCAAAAAAAATACAAAATGGTGTAACGACGCATCAATTCACCAATTGAAATTATGAAGCTTGCAATATATGCATAGAATGAATTAGAATAAATAATTTGAGATTCATATATGTTGTGCAGAATAGGTTCACACGACAACCGAGAGCAGTGGTTCTTAACCTTGACTGCAGCCTTGCACCCCTTTGGTTCTCAATCGGTAAAACATGTACAATATTAATAAACACAGAGGTTTGATGAAACAAAGTAGTTGTAGTATTTACGTGCCCCGTGCTTAATTTGTTTCTGGGGTTGCATTTTTCGCAACCCCAGAAAGGGCACCAATGGCCAAGAGCCACAATAAGCATCGACACTCTTGACAATGGCAACATGAAAATATTAATATATTCTGGAATGGAATTGTGGCTGGATCCCAACGACTGATTGAATCGTGGTGGTGGTGAGGGTGGGGTCGGGGGAATTGTTGAACCCCCATTAAGCGGCGTAAGCATGGGTGGCATGGGCCATGGTGGAAGCAATGAAGTTGGGTCCCCTGTCCGATTTCCATCCCCTTCCTAGACCACCGCATGGGCCCCCTCAGGGTTGTGGGTTATAGCGCGGCTGCACCAGCCTGCACACCCTCCCAACTCTCTATCACGTCTTCATCATCGTCGTCGTCATAATCATCATCACCATACAGCATGCGTGCGATTCATATCAGGGAAATAGAATAAACTAAACTGTTTTATGATAATTGGTTTTTTACCCTTTTATTTGGCAACAAAACTGACACCTTTTTTTTACAAGGAGTCATGTTTGCATAGACCACAATACATGTAGTCATAATGCAAACAAAAAACATAACTCTGATCATGTATGCACTGTCCTTGAGACAGCTTTCCTTAGAGCCTAGTCTCACATGGTGTTGGACCAGATGACGCCAAAAGGCGCACAACTCAAAGACAATGCACCATCAGAGTATGAGAGCTCGGGGTAAGCATTTACACCATTGGAACCTCATTTGCCAGTAAAAAATATGATCATTGTTTTTTACACTTTAAACTGTTTTATTTTTTTATTTTATCAGGTAAGGACCATAGAGCTATTCAGTTCTTTTTTTCAGAATCAACCTGGCCACAAATGATAGCTCAACGAAGTGGCTTGTCATGTGGAAATGTATAGCAGTAAAACAGTCTCATGTGGAGGGGGCGGGGGGAAACCGGAGGACCCGGAGAAAAATCCACGCCACCACAGCCGGAGAGACATGTAAACTCCAAATATACAGCAGACGTAAGGGTCGGGATGGAAACCCACAGCCTCTCTTGTACACCAGGCGAGGTAGTTAACATTTCGCCAGCGGGACGCAGAGAGGCGTCGGTGTGGACAGTCACAGGCTGCTCCCCATGCTCTCACCGGAACGAGAGGAATAACACTAATCGTGAGGAGTTGTGTTTAATCTTGAAATAGAACGACCTCCAATTCTCTTAATCTCGACACGATGCTGATTTTAGTCTGAGCAATGTTCTCAACGCGCAACGTGTGGCTTCTCGCCACTGGCGCGTCTCACAATATTTCACTTTTAAATATATATTTATTTTACAAGGCCAGCCCTTGGGGAAACTAAGTCATTTATCCACAAGACCCTTCTAAGTTGTGTTCGCGCAACAACAGAAAATGTGAACATTAACTCTCGCTTGGCGTGTTTCGCTGCATAATGCAGTTCAAAACATTTGAGCTTAGCCAAAACACAGTCTGGAGGCTGCCTTGCCGTCACGTGACAATCGGTTGCAGTGGCCGACTGTTGGCAGCGTGTCAGTATTCGTGAGTCCCACAGCTCTGTGTGGCCATGCATCCGTCCTTTCAGCAGCAACACAACTCGCTCAATCAGCATCAGCATCATCAGCATCATCCGTGGATAATCCAATGCTGGATGATAGCCTCCTCAAGCCATTGTGCGGATGATAGCTTGTTAACAATGTCTCTGATTTTGATTTAAAGCTTTCGTGACAGCAGGGATTCATACTCTTGGTTCTTTCGGTAAAGTCTCGCAGAAGGGAAATAATAAAATAATAAAAATATTAAACAATACAAATTCTCACGATGTTTCGACTGCAACACAAGCAATCATCATCACCTATTATTTCCCTTCTACGTGACTTTACCGAAAGAACCAAGAATATAATGTCTCTGATGTGTTTGTGTGTGTTGGACCGTGTGTTGCTTGGCAAGATGCCCTCAAATTTTATCTAATCGATTGCGAAATTGAGCGACTCAAACCAATGAAAATGGAGATGCTTTCGGCGTATGGAGCAAAACGTCGGACATCGTGCCGGACAACACGAGGTACGACCCAAAAACACAATCGTGGAGGTAATACAGTGCAACAGTGAACACCTACGCAATGCTTAGTATAAACTAGCGAAGCTATAACTAACTCATGATAATACAATATATATTCATAATTTACACCTCTGTCAATCCATTGCTGGATGAAGGCCTTCATGCATTGTGCAGATAATCGATGTTGTTTAGTAATACTTCACCACTCTGGCCAGTGCGGTTTTGTGAAGTCGGGGCTCAAGACTGGTTCAGAGATCAATCGCCACTATTGTTATTAGGCATGGCTGCGAATTTAACCCAGGTTGTCGGATTCATAGCGCAGCGTGCAAACCGCTGCGTCGCTGCACCACCCCCGAACAAAAGGGTATTTATTACAAACGAATTCCTTTCTCCTTTGATGAAATCGTTTATTTAAAATGAAGGTGTTGTTTACCACAGGAGGACGTGAAAGATGTAATTAGTGTCATCTCCTCATATACTTTGGGGTTTCTCCAGGAGCCTTGACTTCATGTGACACAAAACAAAAATGCCAGAACGAATTTAGCAAACAAGTAAAATCCTTTTTTTATATATATAAAAAAAAAGTCCAGTGGCTCAGTAAATGTTCTCCTGGGAAAATGGATGACTGAAATTATTAATATATTTAGCGTATTTATGTTATTTATTTCTAGGAATATTTAATATTCGGATAAATAGCTGCACATCTAAAATACGCAAAACACAGAGAGAACGAGTTCTGTGCACGCTGCACATTGAAATCGTAAACGACTGGTTTTATTTGCGAAGGCGAAAAACAATGACAACCACATCGCAAGACAACAGTCAAGGCTGTGTCGTGTAGAATCTAGAAGACAAAAAAAAACAAATCTTGGTCACAATCTGTTTCTGAGAAAAACGCAGTCCTAAAAAATGTGCGGAGCACATTGCATTATTGCGCCCGGAGTTAAAGATGCTGGTGGCACGGGGCGGGGGGGGGGGCAAGGCGGGGGGGGGCTGTTGCTTTGGAGACAATGCCCGGAATGTTACCCCTCAACAACTCCACGGCCTTTTGTGGCAGGGCGCAATCAGTCACTGGTGTATCGGGCGTGCGACGAGATAGCGGCGCGCGGGCTGCCGCTGACGGTGTCCGCACCAGCTGGGGAGGGAGAAACTACAGCCGGGGTGAAAGCAAAGCCCCCCCGCCCCCCCCACCCATCGGCTGCCCGGTGGCAGGCGGTGGGCTAAGAAAGAATAACACTGCTGTCTAGAGAATGGGCCTTTAATAATTATTTGGCACCGACAGTTTCTCCGTGAGAAGTCTGCGTGGAGGGGAAAATGTGGTGAAAAAAGTGAAAAGTAACGGAAGTCCTGTTCCGTTGGTATTTTTTTTTGTCGCGTGAATAAGAGACCAGGCGTCAAGTAGTACGATACTCGTGGAAACCCCCCCCCCCTCCTAAAAAAATCCGTGGTTTTATGCCCGCAAGGAAATTGTGGAAGTTGTACGACACATCGAATTGTGTGCATCGCCGTCCTATCATTTAGCCATTCAGATGATCTCTTTCGCAATGCAGAACCGAGTCCTCTTAATTAACGAGGGGCAGATCATTATTTGTTGAATACATTTGTCATTTGAAAGTTTGACCCCATACACAAACACAACCACTGACAAATGAAGCCACGGGCACTTGAACATTCAGTAAACAGGCGGTTGCCCGTGTCAGTATTGACTGGCGTCAACTTGGCTGGAGCAGTAGACACGGTGGTGGTGTGTTAAGGAACGGTGCCAGTGATGACGACCCCTCGAGTTCAATTCCTGCCCACCGCTAAGAGAAGTCGTCGGAGTGAAATCTTCACCAACTCGACCAGCGAGGTGAAATTACGGCCTTCATACGTCCGAAGATTTTTTTTTTTCAAAGGGCCGATTTGTTTTTTCAGAATCCACATTTTCTGGCTGGATCCAGGAATCGACACAGCAACACAAAGTGTCAGAATAAAGAATCGCCACGTGTATTTATACTGGAGGAATCCGATCAGCTACGAAGCTCTTTATCACAGGGATCCAGTTGGTGCGGTTGAGAACATCACAACAACCCAGGATGTGACCTAGGATGCCCAGTCGCCTGCCAGCACGAAAAGTGTGTTGGTTGCACGCACCGATCGGTCGGTCGGGCGGTCTAATGCGCAAGAAAGCAAAGCGTAGGATGCGCCGCACAGAGTTTGCGTTGAGTAAGAACATCTTAAATTATGAGACTGTTTAGTGCAGCCATAACAAATTGTGCAATTTCCCACCCCTCCACCCACCCCACCCCATCCCATCCTAATTGAACGTATCTCATTATCAGCATAATGAAACGGAAAAAAAATACGTGGGGAGTAAATTTTGAGTTGTCAAGAAAGTTACACGCTATGAGCTGATGAAGGTCAAGCAAGGCTACAAACTTTCGGTAACGATGCAAAGCCGCGGCGCATTGTTTGCACAGAGTATTTTTTTTAAAGAAAAAAACCCCCACTGAATTACAATACCTACAGATTTTAATTAAAAGTGTAATGCATTCGCCGGGGATTGTGAACGGTAACTTTTAATTCTACCATTTTAACGCGACATTGTCACACGTTTTGTTGAAAATCATCTTCATGTTACAATGACCAACGTTTGGGTTGAACTCTGAGTGATTATCCTGGCTCCACAGCCACATTTTACACACAGAAATACCACGCTTGCATATTTGTTTTTTACGTTTTAAGATTTTTTTTTTTACAAATTTGGCGAAATACATTTTGTTCAAACGTTCGAGCAAACCAAAAAAGTGCGATCCTTTATAGCGTTGTCTTGTCAAACTCATATTTTGCACGTCTAAAGGTATTCCAATCCATGCTATGTTCGTTGGAAATGCTTAAAGCATAACAGTGCCGTGTGTAACATTTTAAACTTGTACGTTGCATCTTGTGAATGAATGCCATTGTTGTAATAATTATAACAATAAGCCTTTTGTTTCACCCAAAAACACCTTACTCAGTTTCAAGGATATCCAGGAGGGTCCGGTGAGGAATGTTGGACCCATTTAAAAATTCTCTCGTGAGTGTGTTGTACGCAGCAACTGGAATGACTGCAGAACACCCACACATTAACAACCTATTTGCTGTACTGCCTGCAAGTTGTGGGTGTCTCATGCACACGATGGCTTCTGCGTGAAAGTCCACGTAGCTTTCCCCTAATTATGCGTGCACCTTGTATATATTCACTGCACCCCCATGACATCATGAACATCAGCCAGTATCTATCTACTGCTAGATGAAGACCTCAATCTGTCACCATCTCGCGATGTATGGAATCCTGCACACGAGCCGACGGGGCGTCGTCTCCTTTGATCGCCACTCCATTATTAGTCCCGACCACCGGCCACCATCAGTATTGTCACATTTGATACTTTCAGCACATTCAATACCAAACACGTACACATCACACATATCCATTAGAAAACCCCAACACGTTGCATACAACCTCGGGGATGGCGACGGGGAATTTTGATGTGGGTTAGATGACCCCTTATAAAAACGCCCCGCGGACTCACGGTGTTGCATCCCCCGAGATATCACGCGAGACTCGTGCGAGCGGGAAGCCGGTTAACTTTATCATCTTATCCGTCATTAAAGCCACTGACCCCGCGACTGGCCTCTGGGTAACGTGCTGACAGAGATCACCGACGGAACAAGTCTGGCCGACGCTCGCACGAAAATCGGGCGGGAACTTGCAAACAAGAGAGCAGCAGAGGGAAGGAAGGCTGTCTCCCAGGAGGCCGGGGTCAAAGCCCCCCCCACCACCCCCCGCCGCCCCCCCCCCCCCCCACATGGCACAGAGAGGAGCCCTTGTTTTTCTTTGCCGAATTTTCCTAATGAACCCAGTTTCCTCCCTGGTCCCTGGCACGGCCCTTTGACGAGTGCGGCGCGCTGCCCGAGGCCTCTGCCCGCTGGCTGCCCCGAGCCAGGCGAGAGGGGATTACCCTGGAGCCGCGATGTTTGCGCGAGGCGAGAGGGCTCCCAGATGTTGGATTATCCCACTCGTCTCGTCCCAGCCCCCCCCCCGGCTGGCCACAGAGGCTGGGAGAGAACCAGGTTTTTTGTTGTTGTTGTATTTTTCCTTCGCGTGCGTTCGTGGCGGGATTTGAAAAGGCCGTAATGCTACACTCGGGGCATTTGTTTTGCTTGCCCTGTGCATTCCCTTTAGACGGCCATGAGCTCGAGGTATCATTGCTTCTCTTAAGCCACGGCTTAATCCGTCTCGGACCTGAAGAGCCGCCTGCAGGCTGGCATGGCAAGAAGGAAGCCGCTCATCTCAGGGCGTGATAGGAGCCTGCACAAGCACCGACTTAACAAAGTGTCACTCGTCTCCCAGCACGACAAAAAATACATCCTTAGCAGACGCACAAAGTTTGCAGAGTTTTGAACTGCCTGTTAATGCAAAAAAAAATCATTCCGAATGCACAGGCATAATGATTAGGCGGGAAATGATTCACGGTGTGAGCAGTTTGATGAATTGTCAAGATTTTGGGGTCACGATTTGATTCTGTTGCGGTGTCACGTTTTTACTATCTCATTTGTATTGTTTCTTGTTCGATTGACTAATTATATGTATTAATCGTCATTGTTTATTACATTAACCTCAATGTAACAAAATAATATAATTTGCATCAATCATAACAAAACTGAATCTCAGGTGCACAATTCAATGCAAGTATCATGAGCATAATAATGGCTTTTAATCCATAAATCGATGTATGGCACATGCCTAATAATGAGTGGACGTCTTGATGTGTTTCTGTTTATTTCTACCCTGGCATGAATAACGCACAATGGGAGTTTAACATTCTTTGCACCTGCTCGTCAATCATCACAATTTAGAATTCATATAATTAAGTAATTGTTAAAGTAGTCTGTGTAGTTTCTCAGCAATTGTTAAATTATCCATAATTGTTTAACAACATTCTGAACTTCCTGCAGGCACTATATCAAAAATAAATGTATTCGGCATTCATATAAAGTGAACATATCTGCAGGTGTGTTTCAATAAACATTATTATTAAATACAGCAACCATTAGCACAGGTGGATTTTTTTTAAAACTTAATATAACATACAGGCCTGAAATAAATCACCACTCTAGCTCATGCCTCCTTTTCTCTCTCTCTATCTAAAATACGTCTCGATGCCAGATTTAAACGAATGCAAACATTACGCTTTGGCTTCCAGTGAGAGCAGTAATTACACCCAAATACAAACGCCGCTCACGTGTGCTTCGTTTCTGGAGGGGGGTCAACTGAGAGGCAGGCTGACCGTCGGACGAAAACACCACGGCCACACCAGCCGGTCAGCCAGCCGGCCAGCCAGCCAACGAAGCCCCCCCCCCACCCAGCCCCCATTGCTGCCACGACTCCCGCAGCACCCTCGAGGGGGGTGGGGTGGGGGGGGGCACCGTGACCCTCAACCGCAGCAGCCGATGCCATCGCACGCGAGGAGGAACGAGAAGGAGGAGGAGGCTGCCGCGCACTATCAATCTTTTTTTCGTTCACACAGGAGGCTCCACGCCCGTCTCCTAATGACTTCCCCATGCACGAGCGCGCCTCGCCGAACGGCGTCTGCGCCCGGGTCCCGCAGAGATGGGAAATCCAGAAGCGGAGGGAGCCGCCGTCTATTTCGGCTTGGGAAGATGGGGCATCCCACCGTTCCGGTGATTGACCCCACTGTCTGAGCGCAGGCAGACACGGGGGCAGCGAGAGGCTTTCATCTCTCGAGCGCCGGCATCTGTGAGCCACCGTTCCCGCGCCAATGCGAGGAACCGGGCCAGGGTGCGTGGGGCCTACGGGAGGGCGAGCCCTCGCAGAACGTGGCACGGTGGAGGCAGGCTGGCCGGCCGGACACTGTTATCATCGCAGCGTCATCACAATTTGATCCGCGTGAAGTGGCGAACGCTAACAATGGGTTTTTTTTTTATCGTAATCTTCATATTCGTCGTCATCATCAGCGTTATCAGCAGGGTATGCCACGGATGGTGCAAAATATTGGGACCGGAAGGTCTGGGAAATCGGGTCTGACACGAAAGAATTTGCCCAAAGGAAAACACACAATATTTAGATTTGATGTTTGTGAGATATTTTCATTGTTTTTACATTCATGTGCCCAACAAGACAACACTTTTGCTGTTACGAAGCTAATGTCCTGCAGGAGATAACACAACCCACGTGGGGAAATGCATTCGCCATAGCAAAGCATCGCACACCTGTTTTACGAGTAAATAAAATGTTGAGATATTTTCTGATTTATATGTGAAAAAGAAAAAAAAGACTATATAACGATTTCACGGAAACACGTTCGTTTTCTGTGACATCGCTGTTCTACTCGGGTTCTTTATTTATTTCGTGATCATCCGTTCCGCAGACATTGACGTAATTTACTGGCTTAGGACGTGCCTAACCAATTTGTTTATCAACAGATGTGACGACCTGTGCTGGTAATTGAAGGTCTTTTAAACAGATGGTTTATTTTTAACTAAACTAAAACTATAAACTCTTTTTATTTTACCAGGTAAGGCCCACTGAGCTATATAGCTCTTTTCAGAAGCGAACTGGCCACAAATGATAGCTCAACGAAGTGGTTTATCATGTGGAAATGTATAACATTCAAACACTCTAAACGCAGGTTTCTAAATGTGGAGGGAGAAATCGGAGGACCCGGAGAAAACTCCACGCGACCACGGGGAAAGAGACACGCAAACTCCAAATATACGGACGTCAGGGTGGGGATCAAACTCACGACTTCCTGTATACCAGGCGAGGTAGTTAACATCTCCTAGCGCCATCAGATGGCTCGGGGGTCAGAGCATTGAACTGGCACCGCCGATATCCTGGCTCGGAATCCAGAATTCATCTGTCCATCATAAAATTCGGTATTTAAGTGTAGTGAGTTGATGTTCTCAGCCCTGAAAAAAATTCACCCGTAAAAACAAAGTTTTTCACTATAAATCCTTTATATGCGTGGCGGCTAGAGTCCTCTCGTCCTCTGGCTTGAGATGGTTGCCACCTATGGGTCAGATGATTGCCTGCCACCATTAAGCAATTGGTAATTAAATATAATTTATTTTTTCCTAAAATGTGTACAATTTTAGAAAAAAATTTTCACGAAAATAAATTGTCACGCACAACGAGTCTGTGTGCAAAATGTCAGCTCGATTGGATCACGGGAAGTGGGTTAAAAAACGACCGAAAGATTTGCACGGTCGTAAGCAAGCAAGCGAACTTAATATAAAGGATTTAAAAAAAGAAAAAAATTTTGACACGCTTTTTATTAACTCACTCTGTCTGTTGTCGTTGTAGTTGTATCCTCAAATCTTGTAACTCAATTTTAACCCACTTCCCAATGTGGTATCGACTGCAAACTTGATATACTTATGTCATACTGATGACAATACTATATTCTATCATAAAAAATATATATTTTTAAACATTCTTTATTATATGTTATGTTTCGGCTTGGGTCTAATTTTCCATGGTCAAATGATGTTGGCTGTAATTGGCCACGGCCCCTGACGTGGCAAGCTTCGGGGCCACTTCCTGGAGTCGTGGAGTTCTGCCATTACTAGTACATTTAATAAAAGCGTGTTTTTAAAAAGTTTTTTTTTTTTATATATATTAGTTATTTAAATTTGGGTATTCACCTACGTTGTTAAAAAACAAGGATCCTAGTTCTGAAATTTGAAAAATGAGAAATCGGTTTTGACTGCCATGCATTCAACAAATCTTTGGCACGACATATGGGAAAGTTCAGCCATTCGGGAGTGTATAAAAGTTCACTATATGGGATTTCAAAAGTACTTATGTGATAGCACCTTCCACAGGCCGTTCTCTAATTCGGAGTGATACACTGCTCTGGATACTTCGTCTTATGGTAGGAAACAGCACAGTTGGAATTAAATTGGAAAAAAATTCAACCCTGCTTTTAATGAGGGAAAACTCTGCTTCATAATTGTTTGCTTTCTTGTTTGTTTAGATTGTGTAGGTTTGTCAATTTGAGCTATAGCCCTCCACCAGCCAACACAGCCAAACAAATTGAGTTGTCACTAGCGAAAATGTGCCAATTGATTTTGTTATTCAGAAAACCGGTTACGTTCAAAGGCACAAGCAAAATGTTGACAATATTTTCTGACTTTCACACAGCATCACGAAGCATTGGCAAGAGCTCAGATCTGACTCGAGAACATTGACATTCTACCCACACGATCATCTAACCCAAAGAACCCCATAATGAATTGTAATATCGGTCGCGAAAGCAATGTATAAATTGATTCCTCTACCGTAATTGTTTTGCATTGTGTCATTATGCGGGCTTAACCTGTGAAAACTTTAATCGTGAACAATTATTTAATTTAAAAAATATAGATTAGTTTTTTGTCATTTATAGGTTTTTATGGTAAAATATCTACACATCGTCCACTACGAGCTGTTAGTTAAATATTAATTACTCTTCATTTAACTCTCCATTAAATTATCTAGAATTATATTTGTTATTAACTTGCTATATTATACCTCCACTTTACTATTAGATGAATGTGTACACTCCAAATATATATGTATAGTCTACAGTATGCACGTTCACAAATAAATAGTGAAACATTACTTTAAGTACATAATACTTCTGTAACATAGACACATACATATAAATTATATACAAATGCAAACATTCACTCTTTAAAAAAACTCAACTACATAACAGCAACTTCATATATAGTTGCTGCCCGGTAAAGGGTCGACTATACTGTATCTGAATCGTACGTTGAGAGTATTTGGAAAATGCACATTTCCACGCGACAAGCCACTTCGCCGAGCTGTTATTTGTGGCCAGGTCACTTCTGAAAAAGAACTCAGTGGGCCTTAACCTCGTAAAATTAAATTACTTAATCAAATAAAATAGTTGAATCGTACGTTTCTGCATGGATAGAGTGCGAATGACACTGCATTCAGTAGCATAACAGCAGCACCCACGGGGGAAAGTGACATCAGCATGGGAAGTTACTCGTGTGTCTCTCTCCAACGCATTGTCCCCCACGTGTGTGTAAACATTAACATGCATGTGCACCTGGTGACCGTCAGATACATTTGTCAATCACGCTTCGACATGAACGCCGAGAAGACCTCAGGGTTGAGCTTATGGCTTTGGCCCAGTCGCTCATAATGAACGGCCACAAAAAATGGTTTTGCACTCAATTTTCCAAAAATTCCGGCTCTTAGAATGTCACATATTGGTTTGACCGCCATGCACTAAACATGTTTCTGTGTACCAGAAGGGTGGGTGGGAAAGTCCTGCCCCCGAGTGTGTGGATCAGAGGGCACTTGAAGAGATTTCAGAAGCAGTTCTGAGATTTCGATTTAAAGCTTTCGTGACTGCAGGGATTCATCTTCTTGGTTCTTTCGGTAAAGTCACGTAAAATGGAAATAATAAAATAATAAAAATAAAACATAATAAAATAATTCTCACGACGTTTCGGTCGATGAGACAGACTCTGTCTCCTCGACAGATCTGTTCTCCACCTGAGGACGGCTACTTGCGTTGTGGCCGAAACGTAGTGAGAATTATTTTATTATGTTTTATTTTTATTATTTTATTATTTCCATTTTACGTGACTTTACCGAAAGAACCAAGAAGGCAGTTCTGAGATGTTTGCTTCTGCAAGGCTATTCTCGAGCATGGGGGTGAAGCACTGCTCCGCGAGTCCCCAAATGTGTTCTTGGTCTCACAACGTGCTCGCCTACAGCACACATTTGGCTTAGATTGGTTAGTAAAAACCTAACATGCAGCAAAAATAACCGAGTCCAAAATTAAAGCTGAGTGAGCGGGTGGATCAGCGGTCAGGTCACCGAGCCGGAGTCGCTGAGATCCAGCTCTTCGATTCCGGCTTCCAGCCGCCCGTGATAAAACTGGGTTCTCAAGAATTGATGGTGTCAGACCCGTCATGAAATAATTGCACAACATTTGGTTTTCACTTAATTCGGAAGGAGAAAAAAAAAAGTCCACCCTTGAGAATTCAAAGTTACATTTCCGTTTGACTGCCATGTGACTAAGATGTCTCTATATATCACGAAGCCGAGGAGAGTGCCAGTTCCCTCGTGTGTGAACAAGAGGTCACACCTTCCCCGTGGGCTGTTCTCCGACACCGAGGGATGCACTGCACCGTGAAGGTTCCACATGGACGCTGTCCCGTGACACATAGCACAGTTGGAATAAATTTGGGAGCGCCCCCACACACATTTTGAACAACCACTACTTAAAAAAAAAACGTTTATATTCAACACACTCCACACTCAAATGAGTATTAGGATGCATTCATTGCTGGTGTAGATATTTTGAGCTAGCAATGGGAATTTCACATTCCTATGTCGACAAATCTCTCCATATGGCATCCACTGATGATATCGCGCAAAGTGGTATATATTTTTAATTAATATTTTATATATATTGCATACAACTCTATATCAATGCATTTTGAACACTTTTAATGTCATTTTATTTGTGAAACAGTTATTTTCATATCATACGTATGCTCCTTAAATAGTTCTAGCCAATGTAGCTGTTTTACCTTTCCTGGGCAGTAGACCAACCCTAAACATAAAATGTTCGCTGCTGGTTGGAACAAAAATTAGATCACTTAGGGGCGACGGGCGCGTGAGAAGCAATGTTCGTTTGCACGGGGTTCATGGCACAACGCATTAACCACTGTGGCATTGCTCCACCCAGTGCTATGAATGTAAATACGACAAAATATGTTCGCAATGCCGATATGGTGGTGCAGAAACACATTTTTCGTTTTTACATTTTACTATTATTGCATTCAAGAAAATAGATGTTGCTTCATCTTTGACTCCTGTATTCGCTTTGTTTTGCCGTGTACTTGTGCGTCGTTGTTGTTATACTTTTGAGTTCTCCCCCCCCCCCCCACGCGCGTGTATTGGAATTGTGCTCCTGGCATCGTGTCACGTGATGAAGAATCGATTTATAAATCTCACGGGGCAAGGCACCCGGTATGTCCGAAAATGGCTGCAAACGACATTTTTTGTTTACAGGAATACACCCGAAAATATTCTTGAAGTGGCCGGTTTTTTAAATATCATTGACCACGGCAGGGTCATTGGCGAGGAACTTTCGCCACACACTCTGCTGCGAGACTGTTTGTCACGTTGGTGTCAAACCAATATTATTTTCCTTCTTCTGAGCTGGAATTTAGCCAAATTAAGTGTGCAACCAAATTGAATGTGTTTTTTTTGTGTGTGCATTCATTATTGATGGGTCTGCGGCCCATCGACTCATTCTACTTGAGCACCCAGTTTATTCAAGGATGGCTGAAACCCAGGTTCGAACTCAGTACCTCAGCATGCTCTGACCTCTGAGTCACCTCTCACCGCACTTCAAGCTGCTTTATTCTTTAGCAAAATTTTTTTGCAGTTTCTCTTCTTTTTTAACCGAGGGCTTTCTTTTGCAAAAGAGACGTTTATTCTCAACGAGCTCTCTCACCTGGCGATAAGCAAAGGACCACTGACGAAGATGACGACCGTGCGTTAACAACCTTACAAGGACCGCGACGATCGACTAATTTGACTTCAGGCAGGATTTTTATTTTACTTGTAAAATGCCCTGCTGTTTGGTTTTCATCAAGAGAATTATAACGGAATGATAGATGCAACTGTTAGGTCATAATGTGTCCGTGATACATAGTTGCAATGCTACACAAATTGCTCTCGTTCATCAACCACTGCTGTGATATCAGAAGTTTTTAGAGGTTGTTGATAAAAGATAAACATATTTAATAAAAACCTGTTCCGTTAAACGAAATTCCTCGAGTTAAAGTTGTTATAATATTGCATTGCTGCATTTGTGGGACCCCCCCCCCCCCCCTTAAGTCCTAATTATGGTGCTACTTCACACACACACACAGATCATCATGTTTTCAAGCAGGAGTGTTAGGATTACACTGACCACCAAACCACACATTCACATTGGAATTCCCAACACACCATGAGTACATTCTCTCGAGTATGTAGTTTGCGTCACTGATTTATACAATTACATTCTTGAAATACTCTCAGCTAATACTTTAAATGTTTTTGGCGAAAAAAAACACCCCCTAAAATGTAAATGTTACTACAAATTGTAAATATCCAGTAAGGTTCAATAAGTTATAGTCATGCCATCATAAATAGAATGTAACGGACCTGTGAAATCAACATTTTTTTGCCTGACCAAAAAAAACATCTACCAAAGGCTTTGTTTTTCTTAGGTAAAGAAATGGACCTTTTAACTTTCTTAATTTACTACTTCATACTAGCACAACATTTTTAGAGTCAATTTGTGGAATGTTTAAGAATGTAGGAAGGGGTATAGAATTTAACACGTAGCGGGCTATTCAATGAACAAGGGGAGGTGGGTGTGTGGGGGGGGGGCTAGGATGGAAACAAAACAAAAAAGAGTGAAATTGAGAAAGAGGGGAAAATCCCAATCTGATTGTGGGCATTAACCTCAGCATGTGTGCCGCTATAATCGGGCAATGCGATAAATACCCCTTTAAATTGCTATCCAAAAGGTCAAGTGATCCATGTTTAGGTCGGATGTGGTGGCAGAGACAGTGTGTGAGAATTGCGGGGCAGGCTATTGCACAACGGTGACCTGTGCTGGCCGTTCGTCATTCCGGGCTTGTGATCTAAGGGCCTAAGACTTCAGAGCTGAGACTGGGCGGTGGTGAGGGAGGTTTGGCGGTTGGGTGGGTTGGTGAGGGGGGTGCATGAACTGGGGTGGCGGGATGGAGAGTGGGGGGGGTGTCTTGAGAAAACACAGAGTGTCTCAGACGGCTGGATCAAGTTCTGTCTGGAAGTGTGTTTTGTCTGCTCCTTCTGGTGAAATACAGAGCGGGCCTCTCAGGGTTCCGACATGAGAATGGTGTCTGCAGTAGGGTGTCACAATGCAGCAGAACACACAGCCAACCCTACCCACCCACCAAGGGGCCCTCTGAAGCCATTTAGGGACCCCTAGATATTTTCTTTTTTATGCACCTACATTTATAGAAACGTTTTTTTACACTCGCTTCGCGATGACCTCTGCTCAACTTCACTGCGTGGCAAGACCTTTGCAAAAACAACACTACCATCGAGTGTTAAAATTTGACACTGATAGCCGGTCTGCAGCACTATTTACATTGTGCAAGGAACACGACTTAAAACACAAAACCAACTTTGCACACAATTTCAAGTCAGGAGTAATGCATGTTTTTTGTGTTTATAGTGAGCAACTTTCATTTTTTGTGCCATTAAATAATTTAAAACCTACAGCCATATTGCATTTCAAAAAATATATACGACCAAGTCATTATAATTCTTATGAGTTTCAACTTACGGTATGTGTCTATAGAATGTGGTATTTTTTTTATCTCAAACAATACCAACTATGGTAATTGTATCATTCTATTATATGTCATTAAACTACACAAAGCAAATATGCGATGTGGATTTCGCAGATCGACTAAACACCACTGCACCTCAAGACACGGTGTAAATCTGTGCAACACCATGCAACGCAGGGAAGACAAGGGCATACAAAATACTAGTTCGCAAGGGAAGAGAGTCATGGGCATAAAATATTTTTTTGTATTTTTTCAACTAAGATTTTCTTTTACTAAAACACATTTTTTACATTTAAAGCATACCTATATTTTGAGAAGAAAAATAAGCAAACACGCTTCACCGGCGAGCTAAAGCCAACGCAAAGTGGCTGCGATTGTTCTGCACGTGACCTCCGTCGGCAGTTTGCGACGCACTGTGGAAATAAACTATGAACATGAGCCGACGGCAATGAAACAAAAGGCAAGACCTGAGAAGCTGCGGCTAAGAAAAGACGCAGCGAAGCTATTGTTGCGAGTTGATCTCTTGGAGAGCAGCTGTCAAGGCTTCCCTGTCCTTATTAAGATGAGTCTCGGCAAATTTATCTCTTCCTTTTGTGGTCTGTACGGATCGTCTCACATTCTCCTTCGGCTAATGTATAGCTCAAGAGGTGACAGGGCCCCTGACTTCCTCCTCCTTCAATCACCACCGGCGTACAACTTTGCCCTACACCAGTCATCTCAACAAAATGAATCCAAAGCCATTCTTTGCAGAGATGGCAATTTGCGTGACCTTGCAGGCCTCAGGAAATAATTACGTACAGTACTTGGGTTATTCCTAACTAGCAAGTGCATTTGGTTGGTTTGCACAGCTATAATCACCATTAACGTCGGAGAAAAGAGTTGGGGGGGGGGTGGATGGGGGGGCGTAAAACTTTGCAAGCCAACATCACCCTCTGGCAATAATGAAATCTGATCTGGGTTAAAAATGGCACCGTTTAGGGCCTTCAATCTTGCTGCATCTGTCATGATTTGACCTTACTTGACTAACTGCGGCACCGTGAGGAACTCTGCGCTAACGGCGCAATTACACACGTTCGCAACATGCAAAGCCGTCGCGTTGCACAATCAACAAACCGCACGTAGATTTGGTGGCCGTGGATCGCGTTGGTATATGTTTGCCGCAATACCAAAATTTGTCAAACGGATTTAAAACAAAAAAAATTGGGCGATTCAGATTACACGTCCAGAGATCCGGGAGCACGTTGAAATAATCTTGATTTGAAGCTTTCGTGACTGCAAGAATCCATACTCTGTGGTTCATTCGGTAAAGTCACGTAGGTATTAAATAAAATTAATCATAAATTATTTTGTGCCTACGTGACTTTACCGAAAGAACCAAAGAGTGCACATTGAAATACCCGACTCAAAGCGAATAAATCAGCAAACGAGCAAAAAACTAAAAGTGCATGAAGTCAACACCTTTTCCTACTTTCAAGACCGAAAAGTTTTACAAATGTTTCTTAATTAAATCGCGTCTGTGTCCGCCGATTTGTGTGGGACGTAACCCTAGCAGCAGCGGTGGGGGAAAACATATTGTGCTGTGGCACTTGCGAGCAATGCAGCTAGGATGTCCCTTTGCCCCCCCCAACTACCCCCCTGTTATGTGTGCACGCATCAAGGTGCAAAGCCTAAATAAATGTCGTTCTGACCGCAGGACACCGCCACAAAATCAAACGCAGGCTTCCACTCGTGCACGTTAAGATATTTAAGCTGGGTAATGACTTCAAAAATACACCGCAGTGGCAATAACTTGAGTAAATGCATCCAATGACCAGGTTGTCGCCCCCATTAGTTTCTCTTCCAATTGCTTTGAGATATATGGAGAGAGAAAAAAAAACACAGCGGCAATGTTTATGGCAAGGAACGTTGCACACAAACTCATGAGGATCTGTGCTGCGTGCGTGCGCGCTCACTGCAATGCACCAGCTTGCTGATATACATTATCGTATTTGAGCAACGTAATTGAGTGTAAAAATGTAATTTGTGCAAATATTGAAACGTGCATATGTATTTTTAAAAGAAATAATTAAAATTGGCACCGACAAAACAAAGTCCACATTTAGTTAATAAAGCGCTGCTACATGTGCTTTCTGGCTCACTCCCCGATATATTGGCATACTGCAACAATTACCGTCATGTGAGCTGGGAGGTCTGAATGAGAGCAGAACACCCAAACCCGTGCGTGCACCGCGGGGCTACAGGCAGCTGCCAGTCTGCGGAGAAGCAGTAAATTATCCCTCTGCAAAGACGGAGGCCACATGGAGAGAACAAACAGGATTAAAACACCCAATGCCAAACAAAGCCACCAACTCTCTCGTAGCTTCACAATTAGTCACTGTGGGATATACATCGACATATGGCAGTCAAAAAGTTTTGAGAATTAGCAATGAAGATGCGAATTTTAAGCTGTTGCGTTGTGACCTAATACGAGGTCTCCTTTATGCACGAATGGTATGCAATACTGAAGTGTGCTGCTGTAAGGGGTGACTATTAAGAATGAGTGCACTATTTTGCATATCCTAACAGAAAGCTTCAACAGCCCCACATATCGACACACAATACCGCATCTGCAATGAGATTATGGTTATAAGTTGCCAAAATATATCAAGGAAAATAGAGTAGACAATGTTAATGCTGTAATGCAACTTTAAGAAACAATTATCATAAATATATAACGTAAAGAAATTGTAAGTCGGTTCATAATTAAGGATGCACTGTTGTATGAATGCAGCTCAAAGTATTATTAATGCAGGCCAACCTGCTATTGATTGCCATTCACTCAATATTAATACTTCCAAAGCAGTAATGCTGGTATTGCTGAAATTATTCAATAAAAAGTGGTTTTCATTACCCACCAACCTTCCAAAAATCCACCCCAGTTATTTAAATCAATTACGCTTCCAAAAGTAAAACACATTACATTGTTTCACATCAGGTGCAATGCGGCAGAAATTGAGCCCGAACCCTGCAAAAGTTGGTTTGAGAGCAAGTCAAATAAGGACAAGAGGCAGTCACCTAGACGATTGTTCAGGGTGGAATTCAACGGCGTGCCACATTCATGCACCTACAAAAGATTTTGTAAACGTTTAAAGCTACCACATGAAAAATGAGTCATAGCAGTTGGACCTCACAGCCTCAAGCAATTACAGCTCTTTTTTAGAAGCGGGATGTCACGAGAGGTTGGAGCTCTCATCAGTGTTAAGGACAACTGGCATTAGCATTACCAATAATGTTTCAGTCTGCTGCAAAAGGAAATGGGTTGAAACATGCTTTCATTCACGGAGGCAGAGACATGCTTTTATGTCATTTACATCGTTCAGACTTTTATTAAGTACTGCCTTGCTGTAGGGATAAAAGGTCTTATGGCACAAAAATATAACCCAATATAAACAATTATACACCACTATACTATGAAGAATTTATCAACGTGGCTTGTAAGAAAATTAGATTAGTGCACCCCGCTCGCTAATATGAACGTATGCCCCTCAATTTTATTTTAAATGAGATCTATTTTAACCCCACATTTTATCGCTACAATTTTCTCGAATGCATTTTTCTCACTTAAAGTTCTTTGTGCTCTTGCAACGCATTCAATGCGTGTGAAAAGAAGAAAAAAAATCGGAAAAGTGGAGCTCTCTAAATTTTGCATGGCGATAAAAAATAAAAAAAATATATATGAAAAGCAGGTTTTGCCAGAATAGGTTCACATCAGGTCACGCCACGAGAAACTGCTGTGGATATGATAGAACTGCAGGCATATCCCAAGCTGACGTGATATATGTAGATATGTTTTTGCATGTGAACGCTATCTTTTCTTTGTTTTGTGTTAAACAGATTTATTAAAAATTCCCTGAAAACTGGTACGGTGGAATATTTATAATTCATCTGTAAGCGCACAGCTGTCGTCCAAAAGAA
Source organism: Lampetra planeri (assembly GCF_965212315.1). Taxonomy (NCBI): domain Eukaryota; kingdom Metazoa; phylum Chordata; class Hyperoartia; order Petromyzontiformes; family Petromyzontidae; genus Lampetra; species Lampetra planeri. Next base: position 6,313,482 of record NC_136119.1, on the reverse strand, counting down.
GTAACTATGCATTTGACTAAGAAGTAGACGGCTATTGCTGTTGCCTCACCTCAACTCTTGTAATCCAGAAGTGTATAGTGTGAATTGTCTTCAAGGCAAAATTACTCAAACACCAGTTTCAATTTCTCTGAAGATAGTAAATGGCTGTTATACCAAACAATAATTACGTTTCTAAAAAAGAAGTAAAAAAAAAATCAGACCTAATGGATCGTGTTTATGTATATTCAGTAACAACACAGATCCAAGGTGTTCTGAGCAAGCTCATGAAGAGCACCGTCTTTGAAACATTACAAAACAAATAGTACAATTAGGTTCCCATTTTGCACACAATTAATTTGACGCTGTGCAGATTCTAAGACATCCGCTGGGCAGACGATCAATGCCGTGCAGAACACTGCACATAACCTGAAGCAGCCTGACATTTTGCTCAAGCCAAAATGTTTAGTGGCACAAATTGCTCTGCTGCTTTTGGAAGTAGAGCTATGTAACGTCACGCATTGAACCTCCTTGGCTTTGTACTGTGAGCCAGACAAAAATGAAAGGTACTTTTACTAACATATACAACATATTAAGCGTGTACAATATATAAATGTACGTGGTCAGCACTTAGAAAATTTGTACGATTTTAACCGCACCAAGATACACTGTTTTTTTTATTACCATTTCTAGCAATGTTACTTTTGTCCAAAAACATGCGCAGCTCATTTGTTTACGCAGCAGAATGGAGGGTTTGGATTAGGTAACAATAAGGTTCTTTTTTGAAAGCATAACTTTCATGTGTAGCTGTTGTGATTAAACATGACAGCGAGGCAATTCTGACTTTCTATGCAATACATGCATGTCTGAAATACAATACTGCCCGAGAGGTACCTTTACAATGTCGTTTCCCACACAGGACATGTGCAGTTAGAATAAAACTAAATCCTGCAATTTCAAATAAATACTTTTAAAAAAAAACCTGTCTTTTAAAATCAGTGTAAAACTATATATATATAAATGTTTTGTTGTTGTTTATGAGTGTTTGCAAGGTCCCAACTTGTGTTATTTAATACAAGAACGACGCACATATATATGCACAAAGCCCCATTTTTAAAAACAATCAAAGTAGCTGGAAATAGATGAAAATAAATTAGACATGCCGCAAAAACTCAAGTTTTCAATGCTGGGTCTTTAGTATTGTCATTAAATTAGAGCAATGCATGTGGAAAAAAGTTAAGAGATTGGCAATCTCAAGCCCGATATGCTCCCATAAACAATCAGTAATATTATCAGGCCTGCAATAATTGATGAATACATTAAAATTGATTATGTTAATAATCAATTACAACTATAATTGGTCGATATCAGTCCTCGGGCACCAAAGGGAATGAGTAATTGTCCTTGTCTGTCCGCCTATTGCCATGGCATCTATTGAGCCATTTCACCAATCTTGGTCAAATGTTAAGAGATGTTCCCAGACCACAATAGCTCATAGTATTGATTTGTTTTACTTTAAAAGGTCAAAGGTAAGGTCACAGCCATCAAAAAACAGTTGCTGTATGTTCGTGCCCAAATGATCGGCGCCCCAGGTTCATGTTATATTGCTTTGATTGAGTTCAGTTGGAGGTGCAAATGTCAGTGCTGGAAGGTCAATGCCGTAATGTTGCATCACCACAATCCCCCCGCGCAAAGCAGATGATTGAGGTGTTTGATATCTGCTACGTGGACGTGTCTGCATTAGTGTAGCACGGGCAGCCGAGTTCGCAGCAGCCCTTTTTAAACGCTGTACTCCATTTCACGCCACCAATCCCCCCCCCCCCCTCGTGCAGATTTACGCGACTACCGAAGAACAGATGCGTGCAACGTGCTTTATCTATTTTAAATCTGAACACAGATCAGTAGACATGGGAGTTCGGAGGATGGAGTAAGGGGGGAGGGGAGACACCGCAAATGTCATTTGAGAACCACTGCTTCACAGCAGAGATTATGTTCATATACCTCTGAGTGTATGTACATATACCTCTGAGTGTATGTTCATGCGCAGATTTTTGTTTTGTCAATCTACAGTTGAAAGAGTATTGCCTCCCATGTGCGTGTCCTCACGGGCTATTTAACCAAATTTCACCCAGCTAGTCAGTGCCGCCTGGGGGTATGGAGCATAGATGTGAATGCATAGAAGTACTGTACAATAATGTGCTGCACTGCCATCACCCCACAAGCCTTTTGACAACCTGTTGGTGCATGGTGGTCATCCATCCAAGCACTATCCAGACACCAACCTGCTTAGCTTCCGATACCTGATGAGGTGGAGCGCATTCAGCGATTTGGTCAGAGACGCCAAGTATATACTGCACATAAAACGCGATTTAAATGTTGCTGTTTAGGATGGAGTTTAATGCGTAAGGGGCTGTTTTTATTCCCCGTCCCTGTACAATTGACCAAGTCGTTAAATAACTTTAGTAACAAGTTAACAAGAATTAACATAAACCAACAATCAAAATGTGTCTAGAACTTATTTCGCACCGTATGTAGCCAACCGTGCTATCAGAGGTGTGATATCAAATACACCAACATGGTATGTGCTGTCTGATAATACTCCTACATAACCACATTGGGGAGTTGTTGTTTTTGTTACACATGCAAAACAAATACGTTAAAGAAAAAATGTTAAACTTTATAGAAGCCATTGTCAATGCATTACACCTTTTAAATTAACATGCTGACAAGAAATTACGGAACAAAAATCACCATTTAGTCACACTTGGGTAGTTCACACTTAGGTTTAGCATGTTTCTTGTAATCGTGGTATGAAAGTTCGGCATGTGGTTGACCCCGATCTGAAGAACACTTGCCCACTCAATATTAGCATCACTCACACCGTCGCTTGCTTTCTGCCAGGTTGCGGTGATGAAAGACTTTGCGGGCAACTACACCAAATGGAATTTCGTTTGCTCGCAGTTGCAATGCTGTTTTTCTTCACAGATGCGTCGACACGCTCGGTTTCCTCTCCCCCGCCCTCTCTTTCTTCCCCTTCAGAAGAATCCCATGAGGTAGAGGGCTGTGGAGTTAGCCGGTAAGACTCACACTGGAACAGACGGGCAGGTGCATGTGGCCATAGTTGCTGAGTGTGAAGAGCGGCAGAGAATGTGGACGAGGAACTGGGTTTGGTGTCTGAAGAGAGCATCCAGCAACATCAGTGTGACTGCTGCATGGGGCATTGCCAACAGCTGCAGCAGCCAGGTTGTACCATAAAAAAGCCCATTTACCTGCATTCACAACTTTCATCGAGGACCACATTGAGCACTTTTGAATATATGACCACAGTTTCACTTACAAGTCCTGAGCTTCATCCCATATCTTGACAACCTTTAAACAATACTACAGTTGAATCCACCTTTAGTCATTTCAGATTTACAATGACACGTATTCATTTAAACTGGCATGAATACTTATTTCGCCGAACAGATTTCTAAATAAACGTTTACCATTTCAGAAAATGTGCGAGGTGTGTAATATGTATTTGCTTGTGTCTTTTACTTTTCAGATGTAAAAATAATAACTGGCTTAAAATTAATGTGTGTGCACAACGCATCATGAATCCACAAAATGTTAAGAGTCAGAAATGACAAAGTGTATGTTATTTTAAATAATATTAATAATACAGAAATAAATCAGCACAGTACCACAAAGTTTCCAACTTTTCAACATTGTACGTTTCTTCATCCAGAGATTAATTTCTAGCAAGTTCCCCTAACAGCGTGACAACAACCGCACCCCCCCCCCTCAACCCCCCTGCCGTCTTTTTGGATTCATCCCCTCTAAATGCAGCAGCCCACCTGGTACCAGACAATGCGAACATCTGCGCTGCAAATTGAGTGTAAAACACCAATGTCAACGGCGGCTCCATTCCCTCGTGGGAGGCGTGCGCGCCTGTGCTGGCCCTTACAAGCGTGCTCCAGCATGCTGGTATGCACAGGTGCCTTCACAGTTATTGTTACAATATTTCACGAGTGAACAAAGAGCACTAATTGGGGGCAATTGAGGACTCCGATAATTAAGAATGCATGGGCGCATACCAACGCTCAACTAGTGCACTGTAACGCACAGGCTGGCTACGCTGTCTGCATAGAATTGGGCCTCATTAACAATTACAGAGCACTGTGAGCTGCAGTGATGGGAGCAGACAAGGAGGGGGGGTGTTGAGCAACAGTCTGGAAGCTATACATGAAGATCCCACTAGTAGAAAAACCTACAAAAATATAAAAGACGTTTCGAGGACGAAAAAAATCCGACCAGTATAGTTGGAATCCACCAAATAATAGCCCGTCAATCTAAGTGCTGTTATGTACACTGCACGCACACATATTTGCCAACATGGCAAACGGTCAATTTTACCCCAAGTCCACACAAAGACCAGAGGAGATTTGTTGCAATTTTAGGTTGCAGTCCAAGGCAGCTGCAGTCATTTCAAAAAATGTAGCAGGGCAATTGAAGATGCCCTCTGAACTGCCGATGAAGTAATCTTCTGGAGGGAAAAAACACTCCTTGTGGTCGTTTATCGTGTTGGTTTGCGGTATTCTGAGTGCCACCATTGTCTCAAGGCCCCCATGCATGGATGAAGTTCAAGAAGCGGTGTGACGAGGCCTCAACGTACATTGTGATGTCTATGCACACCTCATAAAATCGCCAGCTTGCGGAGGCTCATCAGTCAAAGCAGTCCTGGGTATCCTCGAAAGATTCCGGCTCTCCGCCTATGCTGCCCTGTGCCTTTTCACTTGGGAAAAGAAAATATATGGGCAGCCCAAGCAGTTATTCCCATCGGTAGATCCCAACAAGAGTAATCACTTCGTCCTTGAGCCCTCGAGACCAAAAACTGTACGATATGCAATGCTAAAGAAGTGATAGTGGCATCATATCCTGCCCGTGATGAGGGCGCCATGAAGCTGTTCTTCTTCCAAGAGCTGGAGGAACTGACAGACGCCTTCTCTGACAGCTTCCAAGTCCTCAAACGAACACGGATGCAGGATCCACTTCTTTCCTTTAGCAAGAGGCTCCAACTCCAGGTACTTCTTGATCTGCATCAGAGAATAAAAGGCATGTGTGTGTGTTAATTGCTGGATTCCTATTTTTTTTTAGACGCTTGCAATTAAGTTTCATTGTTAAATAGCAAAAATTATCCCTGAGAAACTAGTGTATTTTTTTGTACATATTTATTGCTTGAAAGAAATTTAGCAATGATGGAGATTCGGAAGTATGCCGTATATAACCCACTGTTGCTAAAAAAACAAACACTATTTTTACAAAGAAATACAATTACATCATGCGTATTATTTTAGAGCACCTGTGTGTTGGGAAAATTGAGAACCCTTGATGAGCATAATATGTTTTCATTGGATATTTAGCAGAAATTGGTTGCAAGAAGCATGACGAAAAATACGAAAATGTAATGGTTTTTACACGCGCAGCCAATGTGCGTAAAGTTACAATCGAATTAATAGCCGCGCAAATACATTAGACCTTCAATCAGCAATTTGCTTTTCCGCAGCTGTTGTTGAATCGTTTTCAGCCTCAGTTTCACCAAGTGCAAAATTACTTCAAGTAACTTGAGAGCGTATTTCCAGACTTTCGAACATTTCACACCACATCCGATACACGTGCTGCGTGCAAATGCGTGCTCGCGAAACATTAACGCATACAACAACGGGGGTACTATAACACTATGAGACCTCTCCTTTACCAGTGGCAAAATATAGTAATAGGTTTTGACCCTTTCAACTGGTACAAAAACTGACACCTTTATACAAGGCATCATGTTTGCAATAACCACAACACAAGCAGTCAAAATGCAAACAAAAAGAAACAACTCTGATGATGATAATGATATGCACTGTCCTTCAAGTTGATTGGTCCACACCCGAGACAGCTTTTCTTAGAGCCTAGTCTCCATTGGTGTTGGACCAGATGACGCCAAAAGGCATATAACTCGAAGACAGCACACTATCAGAGTATTGAGAGCTCGGGGTAAGCATTTACACTATGAGCATTCAACAATGGCGGTCAGCCCACAAGGGAGTGTGTTGTGGACAAGCGAGTGTTGTGGGCAACCAGCCTCAACGGTTGGATCCGCATCAGGGCGGTATAACCCTGGATGCTGTACAAAACTTTTAACGTTCAAATATCGTTTTATCGATTCTGACGCAAAATCCTCATGCCGATGTTGCTGCCAGGATTGAGCCAATTTGCCAAAGAACAGGATGCAAACAGAAAAAAAAAACTTTTGTTTTGAAAAGTCTGAACTTGTAATTGAATGAGGGGGGGGAGTGGAGCGAGGCGCTCAGCGGGTAAACGAAAGTCAAATTGACCTACGCAAAGGAAATGCAATTTAAAATATGCATTCCATAGAAGTGTGTAAATGCCGAGGCACAATTAACCTGATTTTTTTCACCTGCACAAGTACTTCGCAATTAACTTCCTATGAGTGAACCAATCAATGGAGAATGTTTTTGTAACCGTTCAGGTATTAATTACGCAGGTGTGACGCACAGGCTACAAAACAAGACCGTTGCCAATTGCACTTTTAATGAAGACGGTTTGTTTTGTTACCGTGGTTTCATGGGAGCATCGAGCTACACCTTGGCGTGCACCGAAGAAACAGCGGAAAAGGCGGATTCGGTGGCCACAACGGCGTGAGAGCGGCGCGCACGCACGCACACAGGCCCTGTGCACGCACGCACACAGGCCATGCGCAATGGCAGGCGGCCGGGGGATGGGGGGCCCACTCACCATGTGTCAGCTGTCCAATTGATAACTGCCACCCAGCCAGACATGCGCTTCACCAGACTGTGCAAACAGCTTCTAGACCATACAATGAACTGCGCACCAGCGAGCCATCTGATTATGTAAAACTCTATCATTTATTGGCCAAAGCATCCGTGTGCAAGAAGCCACTTACTGACAGACACACACACATTGTTCGCACGTCATATTGAGTCCGGCATATACTCTCCCATTTTTAAACACCGATAGCCACACAGCTACCTGTGCTGAAATTGCAAATACGATCATGGAAATCACGACCAAGTTCGCCCCTCGAGGCAGACACGAGCAAAAACTATTTTGCCGAGAGCCGTGTAAATGTACGGATGTTTCAGTTTCTTCGCGAGTGTAAACCTGCAAAAACGCAGGGTTTGTTAAAAGGTGTTAATAATACCGTCTTTGGCACGTTGTTCATTACGAAGTGTCGGCAAATTAATTTTCCCCAAAAAAAAAAACCTCGCGTTAAGATTAGGCTCAAGAAAGTAGAAGGCAGAAGAGATTGAGAGCCCAGGGGGGGGGTAGTGGGGGTAATGGTGGAAATAAAACAAAGAAGAGCAGGTGCAGGTCAGTGCAAGGACACGCACCCATCAATACTCGTCTTCATGCACACACGCCGCACTAAACTGTCTCATTTCAGGCAATGAGCCGTCTTCCCCCGCCCGTGTAACAACCTCCAGCCTAATTATAACGTCTGCCCATCTGGTGTCTGCAATCCTCCTGCTGGCATATATGCCACGCCTAGCACAACACAGCTCTCCCCAAAGTTGTTGATCTCATCCCCCAATAATCATAATTGAAAGCCTTCATCGTGACAAGTTGCCAATTCATTTAATGTACTGGGAATGGTGCCAAGCAACGCCGCAATACAGACACTGTCTGAACAACTTGCTCTGCTATCTTTCCGAATTGTGCATGCAATGCGTTACAATAGATATTTCACTCAGCCACACAGCTTTTTTTCAATGCAGGTTATATAGGTATGAGGTAATTTACCACCATTACTGCACAATTGACTAGCACAGGAACAACATATTAACACTGGAATAAAAGAAGTATATACGGGTAAACATTTGTCATCAAAGTTCGATAAATTATTACGGCTAAGACCGACTTTTTTCTTAGTTTTCATTGAACTTAATTCCGTTACTGTAAGTAAACACGTCAAATGTGGCATTTAAAAAAAAATCGAATATACTCCATTGAGTTCGTTTTCGTGGGTCCACAATTCTGCTACATAATATGTATACACGTAATTTAGTTTGTTTAGCTCAAGTCAGATGTTTCGTATAACAACAGTGGTGAATAACATTGGTGAATAACAAAATTATCTTCCAATTGTGACATCATACTCAGGCACTGCCAAACACTTCAGTTGTGCTACAAACTCTTAAATCTTGACTTAAAAGTTGTCGCGACTGCAGGAATTCATATTCTTGGGTCTTTCGGTAAAGTCATGTAGATAGGTTCAAAGAAGATTAAAAAACTAAAAGCTATTATCTCCGTGACTTTACCGAAAGACCCAAGAATACTCCAAACTCTGGTGTCTGTGGTTTGGATGAGCCTGCAGCGCGCGTTATACACATGAAACACATTAGTTTCATGTCAAATGAAAAGGGGCCCTTATGAGAGTGAAAGGATAACAAAATCAATGGAAGTTTAACGGCTCTCACAAAAATAATAACAGTCTTATTAGAAATGTATTTCTTGCGAAAACTTTAAGCTTATCTATTGTTTACTTGAAAATAAAAAATTAAATATTTTTCAAAAAACCTCATCAAGTTTTACAACATTCACATTTTGTCCTAGTCAATGGCTGATTAGATTTTTTTTTTATACGCTCCAGTTTTTTTCAGCCACTCGACCGTGCGTAAGATAGAGCGCGCTAAAGTTTGGTGGCTGAAGCTCATGAGATCTCTCAACCATCCCCAAAAGACGTAGAGTATCACTTACGGGAACGCACGCCGCCTCTCGTAGCACAGAAGTGGGTCATTGTGACCACCGCAGGCATCACACGCACACCCAACACAACTAATGAACAGAACTGCTGACAAGTGTTCATCCAAAACAGACAACATTTTAATATCATCTTTCAGGGAACTGGGTATCCATTTTATTTTCCGCAAGGCAAACACGGGTCACGAGATGTTTCAACGCTCGATAACGATCAGTCACCTACCACGAAAAAGCTATCCTAACCTCTCGCTCTTTAAGCATCTTTATCAGTGACCTCTCAAGACTTATCAATAATCCAGAGGCATGATCCACAATTATCATCGCCTTCGTCAACTGTCAAAAATCCAAAACCAACCTCTACTGGGCAAGCAGAGATCTTCTTTGTTAGCAATTATCATTGTCATCCCGACAGAATTAACTAACAAAAAACACTTTTTCTGATACAACTAGTAACCTGCATTAGAGCCAATTTAAAGTGATTCAAATTTGCATTGAACAAATAATATATATTTTAAATAAATACTTTACTTGTGCCACGACCATAAAACGATTGTGTTCAAATCTAGCTTTCAAGATGGCTTACAGACAAGGGTGGCAACAAAAACACATTTGACAAGAGTAAAAATGGGTACATCTACCATTATTTAATGTTACAATATCATAACCCCTCTATTAGTTATTAAATTACATCATTACATTGGACTAAAAAAAGTGTTTAAAAATAAATCTAACATTTAATACATGCCAAGTTTTTAGTAAATCTCGCCAACATGTTTTCAGTGTCTGCAGTAATTGTGTACTACAATTTGAGATTTAAAAGTCAGCCAAACACTCCACGAAAATTAAACTGAAAAACGTAAAAAAAACATTCTTCAGTGGTGAAAAAGTGTAATAGAAAACAAGAAACAAACATCTCTAGAGTCTCTTGAGTGATCGAAAAGGACTGTTCGTGTGTGAGTGGCGGCGTTTTATGCGCGCAAGAATGTTTCACCATGCAGTCTGCGTACCTTTCCTGATTTAGGAGAACGCACGACCAAGCCCAAAATTAGACAAGCACAAAGATGCCAGGGCATTCCTCCTTGTGCCGTCACAGAGCAAGCACAGATTTGCAGAGCTTCCCACTGCTTGTTCATCACGGCGGAGAACAAAAAGAAACATCAACAACCCCCTGAATTTGTTAACTTTAAAACAATATTTCTGTGCATCTCTACATGGTACGTTCTTTGCCATTCTTGGAAATAAGATGTTTTTAAACGTCATACTCCCCATGCTAACTATTGCAATAAAAATGCGTACAATACGCAATGCTTAATAAGTGGTTCAGCATCGATGGGTGGATATCCTAGGCTGCGTAGCACTTTAACAGTACACTTTTCAAAGCTTTGCAACAAAGCAACAGCTGAAAGTGTACTTTCTATTGTAAATAGGATTCCGAAGAAACATGAGACAAGAACATATTTTCGTTTGTGCCTTCATGAGCTGGTAGATGCATTTAGGAATAATAGAGGTTTTTGGGTTAGATCGCGTAAATATATAAATGTGTCGTTAAAACCCGCCACCACCCGACACAGCCAACTAGTAAGGGTTGTCACGTAAACAGAACATGCCAATGCGTCACTAGTACAGCACACCGGTGTGTTGGAGAGCCGAAGCCACAGCATTTACAATCCGAGTATGACGTTTCGCCAGTAATTACAACTAGCTTCATGAGGCGACAGCCAAATCTGACTATATATTTACACGATCTAACCCAAAAACCTCTATTATGGATGATATTGGTCGCGAAAGCCTACGTGTTAAACATTTTGGAATATTTTAATCACATATCAGTGGTTCGTCAATGGCACAGAAAACATTGTCAGGCCTGGCTTGCCTCTAACAGAAACAATTTAGATACAATCAGTTGTGTTCAGTAAGACATCACACTTTTGAATACATGTGCAAGGCATTTTCCATTACTTGCAAATATGTCACACAAAGATGATTTACTCAGCTGTCAACTTGAACATCCAAAAAATAAATTAGTGATGGCATGAAGAGTTAGTTATGCATACTTAAGCAGGCAATGTATTTGAAAACTATACAGTATTGCCATGTATGTGGAATGAAGTTGTATTACATTAACATTATGAATACAACAAAACCGAATGTTACAAGATGCAATAAATAGTGAACACAATAATTACTTCTAGATTTGAAGCTTTCTGAACTGCAAGGAATCATCTTCTTAGGTTTTTTCGGTAAAGTCACGTAGAAAGTAAAATAAAATAAAAACAAAAATCACGACGTTTCGGAGGCAACACAAGTCTCCGCCATCAGGTGGGACCGTCACAGCCAGATTAGCTGTATACAGCGGTCCCACCTGATTTTTGTTTTTATTTTATTTTACTTTCTACGTGACTTTACCGAAAAAACCTAAGAAGACAATAATTACTGCACATATTTAATGCCGCTGCCATTTGTGAACTGCCAATCATCCAACACTTTTGCTGATTACAAATTCCCATTGCTAACTATGACATCCTCAATCACTTTTGTGTTACGACGTCTCCGATTTCACTGCAGATTCAATGTCCTACAATAAAAATTTGTCCCACCCAAACGAGCTTAACCAAGCAACATTTTCCTTCTTATTCGCGCAAAGGTGTCATGTGAAGTCTGCACAGTGTGAGTTGCCGGAAAATCATTTTGTAATATGTACGGTCAGGCGCGGGGGGCAAACCCCCTTCATCTTTCGCGCCTACGATTGGCGGCGTGCTGCTCACTCGTCTGACAACCTGCTAGCCTGTCTGAGCATTTTTTGTGGGCTTTCTGCCAACCATCTGCAACTTTGCTCTCCGTCTTGCGCAGACACCACCAACTAGGCTGTCAGCTTCCAAACCCTGAAAGTTAAAAAAGATTTGTAGAAACAAAAATACAAATTAACATTTGTGAATGCTAATGAGATTCTGTTGCATTTTATTGCCATTTCAGCTGTTTGCGTGCCAATCTTGACTGAGAATAGGCTAGGGGTTTGGCTTATCCATGACTTCATGAGCTCTTCCGTATGTTTGGAAGTTGACGAAAGATTTTTTTGTAACGGCTTCATGTCCACAGATGTAATAAGCGGAAAGATCTTAAGGGCCTGCACATGTGATAAACATTAGCTAAAATGCATGCATTAAACTCACTCTCTTCATCTGCAAGCTAGTCAGCATTGGATATAAAATCATTTTTGTTGCCTTTATTCAATGATTTAATTATATCTTTTAAAAAACCGTTCTACGAACATCTTACAATAGATGCAAATGTATACCCATGACTAAATGCCTTTTATTGTGCACAATCTGATCAGATCTCAGAAGTTAAGGAGGGTTGAGCTAGGATATTGCTTGAATGGGTGACCCCCATGCATGATAGTTACTTGATGCAAGGCGAAGCTTTGGGCAGCAGAGAGCAGTGCAGAAAAATCCAATGCTGTACTGTAATTCTATGTTCCCTGCCTCCATAAACACCGCACATCCGATTATCACGGTTGGCTACGTACGGTGTGAAACAAGTTCAACATACGTACAGAGTTTACATTTTCTGTAACTTAATTGTCCTGTGATCAATCTAAAAAGAATCTGGCCAAGCCGACTTAACCTTCTCGGGAATGTATCACTTTATTTTATTTGCTTTGGCCCCTTTTGGTGATTAGTCACTCTTGCAAATGAGACTATAGTGGTCTCGAGTGTTCAACTGGTTAAACAAAATAAATATAACTTGAGCAATGTTGTCAGGCATGGTCAGCCCACAATCTGTACAGCGTCGGGTTAGCGCTCATCCAGGAGTGGATTGACAAAAATGCACAAGTTGTCTCGAGAAAATCACGTGTGAACGAAATAAAAGCATAATACATGGGGGGGGGGGGGGGCATGAATGAAGGTGCCCATGTATGTATGAAACCAGGAAACTATCAAATCTGCTCTACCACATGTCAAAACACACTCGCGCATAAAAAAAACAACGTTTGTGCATGCATTGGCTTATATGTATGAATGTATGTTGAACTTCTTTTGCACCGTACGTAGCCAACCATGCTAAAATCAGGTGAGGGAGAACATACTTTAACAAGCATGCACAACCAAGAAAACACTCTCATACTTGCAAATGCGCATTCGTATTTAAAACATCTCCGACGAATAAAAAATATGTGGTTACAAAGGGGGGGAACAAATATTAGATAAAGATTCAAAGCCGAAGTTGTACCTCGTTATAGCGTTCATCTTTAACACATCGTCGAACAAACAACAAAACCCACACGTTTCATCCACTTCAAAAGGCGATCGCATTGCTCCCATTGGCGAGGCACCTGGTTTGGCCATTGGAGAGTCCAGCAACCAATGAGATCATGGCAGGTTAGAGTGACCCACCCGACCCATGCTTGGATCACGATGGTAGCCAGCAATCCCATTCCTCCCCTGTTGGGCTAGGTAGATCACACATCACACATTTGGTGTGGTACGAGAACCAAATAGCGCCAAAACTGCGAGTCGCCCATGCCCTCCTCCCCCCCCCCCCAAGTATTTTTATGCTCTCAGCTCCATTTCCCACAACACGCAGACACGAGACATACCACTCAGCCGAAGCTGGCATGTTTGCCAATTACTAAGCACTCCTTAGAATCCAAAACAAATGCGGCAAAGACCGGCCCGATGATGTTGCTGGCAACCAAGGTAAATCAATTAGTACCGACGAGGAAATGGCACTTAGCAGGACTGTGTTTGCGTCTGGCTTCTTTCACTGTAAATGTAACTCCATTCGCACTTTCTTATTTGTTACTTCTAGAATGAGTGTGTGACGAGTCACTTGAAATAATCGTGCACTCTTAAAAAAGTGATATTGGAGCCGAGAACTGCTCTGTGGACAAGAGGCGTACACTGCTCTTCGCCTGGCATTATCTTTTACGACCATAACTAAGTTCACGAGAGTTTAGAGTCTTGCTCGGTGTTAGCGCGTCTTGTTGATGGTTAAAATCAGTCGTGATTTGTGTCATGAATAAGCAACGCATTCAGAGTAAATCTATGGAAATATAAATGCTGTAGCACCAGACAGTACAAATAATCTGAAGTTATTTCAAGGATGTAGCTTTGAGCCGTCATCCAGTGTAAATTCCAAAATGTGGCTCTATGGACACGCAAGGTCTGGCTGTTATCAGACTCCAAGAAGAGACACAAGAGTTGTGGCAGGCTGTGGGAAAAGCTTGTATATGCTTTGCATGCTTGTGTCTCAGTCAACTGAAAGGACAGTATCTATTTGACTACCTGTATGCCATATTATAAGCCTGATGTCCCCCACTGTCTTTCTGTCACAACATGACAGAGGTGCGATTCATTAAATGGAACTAAACAATTGTGATTCTAGATTTGAAGCTTTCGTGACTGCAAAGATGCATACTCTTTGGCATTTTTCGGTAAAGTCACGTAGGTAAAAAATAAAATAAATGCAAACAAATAAATTAAATCACGATATTTCGGAGGCAACACAAGCTTCCGTCTTCAGGTGGAACCGTTACAGCCAAAATCACTGTTGTTGTCGTTTTTTTTACCTACGTGACTTTACCGAAAAATCCCAAAGAGTATAAACAATAATGGCCATTAATGCAATAATTGAGAAGAGTTCAGTATTGTCTTGTTTGCACTGCCTTATTTTGATTTGCAGTTTCATATATTATTGTCGAAAAGTATATTAGCATGTAATTTATACGGTGTAAATATAAATGCATTGGATGCACTATTTGATGCATGTATCATGAGCTTAAAAATCGATTTTAATCCGATTGATGAATTGTAGCATTCCTAACATAAAGTGGGTCTGATAATGGAGGTTAAATCTGACAAGGTTACTTCCTGATCACTGTAAAATATCAAGCTTGGTGGGAAAACGCACGAAACAACAGCATCTCCAAATGCAGGACAGGTGAAAGCATCACGTGGAAAGTGAAGCTCAACAGACCGTGCAGACCTAACGAAGCCACCTATCAGTTTAACACGTAGGCTTCCGCGGCCAATATCATCCATAATAAAGGTATTTTGGGTTTGATTGCATAAATATAAATGTGTCGTTATGGTTAGCAACCTGTATTTATGATATGCGCTTGTTTTTAACAAATCAATTGTACTTTGGGCTCCATTCAAATGTAATATTTTTGATTAACGGTGACCAGACAGGAATGTAACTGTGGTGTGTGTATGGGGTTAATGTACACAACCCGCACACAAAGAAGTGGGTGTGCACGTGCTCAGACAGCACAAACCACCATGAGACAGACAATGGAGTTAAACTGTCAACATTAGAACTTGGCAAAAGTAGTGAGATTTTGAAACTTTGTTTTTGAAACATCACAATAAATACTGAATCACTGCTTTACTGTATTCCAATCTTGGCCCACAGCTACATAACAGACATCAAAGCAACAATGATATACTGTTTGCACATAACCACTTGATAGGAGACCTGAAAATCAATTTTATGCACTACAGGGCAAAAACAATCCATGCCATATACATGATTTTTACCGTTTTCCTCCCCAACCACTCACAGCAACCCCACCCCTTAAAAAATAACTCTACAGCAGACATACATACCATAACCATATTCAAAAGTATGCTATTGTGCTGTACCATTTAAATACCTTGACCAAGGAGCTGACATTTATTTTAGGACTTTAAAAAAAACCTCTTAACACGTAAAATTATTGAGGAACAATGAGATTTCTATACTTTGTTGATGCCAAGTAATGCTGCCACTGATCATTTGTCATGAAGTGTTACGAGTTGAAATAGCCTGTCTGGACAGAATAAAAAAAACACTACGTAAACCCTTGTATGCCCAAGGCCCCCCCATGCCGACACCGTAAGCTTCACAAGCCCATCATTCATCTGCCTGCTGGGAGATCAAATTCCTCCTTGATGTGACACCATAACATGCACCACAGCATAGTGCCAGTGCTGTGTAAAGCAAGTTAAAAACCATGGGTTTTTACAGCAACACCTTGCACTCGTTATAGATCAGAAATAGATGTGTTCCTAAACGTCCTACAAGTTACCTGCAAATCCACGATATACATGCACACAGGAAAACTTAGGGAAATGCATATACGGCGCTCCATTGCAATTTTATTCGGAGATATCACAACTAACAATGACCTGCAATGATAGATTTAATACCTGCCTTTAGAAAAGGGCATTTAAAGTTTTATTCCCACAACACTATCTATTTCCACCTGGCAGCGAGCGGTAAAAAGATGTGACAGGCATTACGAATCGCTCCGCATTCAGAACCTTAACAATTTTCCCTTGGGATAATAATCCCGCGACACGGCAAGGAGACTCTTTTGTGGAAAAAAGCAAGGGCCCACCACCAGACTCTGTGGCCGGTGGCCGGGATTTACCTCCTGCTGTGACCGAGCGCCCAGCTTGTCCTGGTGGCTTGCCAGGATGAGGAAGGGCAAGGTGCAGAGCTGCGGATGGTGCAGTGCGGCGTGCAGTTCGGAGCGTGCAACCTCCAGGTCGTCCTCCATTGCCGCGCTGTCCAGTACGAAGATGAGGCCTTGCGAACCCTGGTAGTAGCGGCTCCAATATTTACGGATCGCATCCCCACCTGCCGGAGCACAGTAACGTCTTTCTCCAAGACTGCAAGCAGTGTGGGGGGGCGGGGGGGTAGAGGATGTCGCTGTCTCACAAGTCGAATCAATCTATAAAATGTGCACGTGAGGACACATACTTCAATGCGTAAAAAGTCATTGAGAAGAAAAAGTTGACGTAAGGAAGAAAAGGAAAGGGAAAAAGAGTTTTTCAAAGTAAAACATCTGTAGCCACTAAACCTATGACATGGAGTTCCTTCCGATGCAATAAACATGTTCAGACATCTGAAAGTGCCGTCTTTAAAATGTTTAAATAAACAAGGTATATAAAATAGTGCCACGTGACAAACGTTTTCCCTTTTTAAATGGCAAATACAAAAAAACTATTCAGCAAAATTAACACAAAAAAAAAACACCCACATAACACAAGCCAATTTATATCGACAAAAAAACATTGACTACTTCATGGGAAATGGAGTGGTAGTAGTGGTTGCACACTCTCCTATGACCCCAACCACAAGAGTACGATTTGTGGCAATGGCTGACATCATGACAAGTTATATCTCAACAAATACTGAGTTTCCTGACCCGCACTGACTAGCGTGGTGATGTATGGTCAAATATCGTCTCTGACCAACACGGTA
This sequence comes from Lampetra planeri, assembly GCF_965212315.1. Classification (NCBI taxonomy): domain Eukaryota; kingdom Metazoa; phylum Chordata; class Hyperoartia; order Petromyzontiformes; family Petromyzontidae; genus Lampetra; species Lampetra planeri. The sequence continues at coordinate 6,296,484 of NC_136119.1, read as the reverse complement.
TTCAAAGGCCTTCAACCAGCAGTGAATTGATAAAGGCCTGTAAAGCAAAACAAGTTAAATAATACCAAAGTTTGTGACTAAAATAAACTTTTGAGAAAGGAGATTTGAACATTGGTGGATTACGCAAGCAAAACTGACAATGTTTGAATGGATACTGTTAAAATGACAGGTGATTGTATGCCTAACATCAGTGTGAATATTTAGATGGACCTCATGATACTCTACCCAAAGACGAATAGAAAACGATAATACCAGTGCAATAATAGTATTATTTGTTAACAGTTACAATTGTGCAGTCTAAACCATTATTGCCAATTCTTGTGATCTGTGGTGAATGTATTTTCAATGAATTCCTCAAGATTGGTCTGGGAAGTATTTTTTTTCTTCCCCATTATGTTCCGTAACAAATGGAAAACCTATATTGTCCATGTGACATTTGACATTTAAAACAATTGTAACTGGCACATTTCAAAAGGTTACATGCTTGTTGCCAATAACAAGAATGGAGCCCTGTTTTGATTATGATAGTTTACCCTGTAGAAAAATGATCCCAAACATTCAACTCTTGGTATGCACTTACTCGACTGCAAAAACTTAGCAAGTCGAGCAATATTTTAGCAAAAGTAATGGCAAATAAGTGCCTTATAAACGAGTTACATTTCAAGAGAAAAATACTTTTTTCATGAATTACCTCCAAGTTCCTTCACATTGAGGATAACATTTTGCAGTGGGATGGCCTTTATACTAAAACCTGAAAAACGAACACATCACGTTAGATTGCCTTAAAGTAAAAAAAATAGACATAACAAGAATGGGTTAATTCCTGCATTGTTTATGCAAATGTGCATGCAAATATAATCTACACAATTTATAACACTAAATATACATTTATCAGGCAGGAACTAATCCAGAACAGGTTATTTTTTGAGAAAGGAGATTTGAACATTGGTGGATTATGCAAGCAAAACTGACAATGTTTGAACGGATACTGTTAAAATAACAGGTGATTGTACAGCTCATTGAGATTTTGTGTTCCTGTTTTTTTAATTCACCCTGGTGTGGAATTTCAGCTGTCTTGCAGATCTCATTACTGCTGACCACTGATCATTGGAGAACAATGCGGCCCATCCAGATCACTGTTTAATGCGTGCCTTTCCGTGGCCATCCGTACATCAGCCAAAGCAAGACAGCTAAATAAGTGAATAAAAACAGCTAATTCCTTGCACATGAAAATCAAAAACAAAAGAATAACTGTCCAAATTGTGTTAACATTCTGCCGAGAACTCACGTATATACATATTTGTCATGCATTAACAATATATATAACATATTCATAATTAAAAGCAGTGGTTTTCTGAACCCTAGGAGATCCTGTGTTCAAATCCAGACAACCACCCCAGATTAAACCATGGCCTCAAGTGTGGTAAAATTATGGTGTCAGCCATAACATTTGATTTGTCATGTATTTAATCTTATTCCAGCTATTTAGAATAAACACATTTTAGTTGTATTAATATGCAACAAACATTACTCACGGCAAAAAAACATGTGGCCAAAGTTTGGATAAAGAGGCCCTTTAAAAGGACTTCGGAAGTCGATCTATGTCATCTTCAAGGACTCTTCTCTGATGCAAGGTGGTGCATTAACTGCAACACTTTTGAATGGAAATTTCTGTGTGTCATGACATGACACCAGCACTACTGCTGGAATAAAGTTTTAGAAAAAAATCCAGACAACCACCCCAGATTAAACCATGGCCTCAAGTTTGGTAAAGTTATGGTGTCAGCCATAACATTTGATGTCATTTATTTAATCTTATTTCAGCTATTTAGAATACACACATTTTTATTTTATTGATATGCAACAAACATTACTAAGGGCAAAGAAACATGTGGGCAAAGTTTGGATAAAGAGGCCCTTTAAAGGCACTTTGGAAGTCGATCTATGTCATCTTCAAGGACTCTTCTCTGATGCAAGGTGGTGCATTAACTGCAACACTTTTGAATGGAAATTTCTGTGTGTCATGACATGACACCAGCACTACTACTGGAATAAAGTTTTAGAAAAAAACACTGCTGGCTCTTTAAAAAAAAATTCTTCATGGAAATAAAACCTTTCCAAAGACTTCCCAAAATAAATTGAAAAATATATTTGAAATGCATACCAGTGCCGTAAATTTGAATGAATGCAAGCAGTAGAGTGTGTGCCTCAACCCAGACATGTTTGCCATATTTTTGCATGCCAGGATCAAGCAGCTGAAGCACTCGAGAGGCAGATGGCAGCTGTGTAGGGCCATCCCAGGCACCGCGGTAGGTAAAGGGTTAATAGATTTATGGCATAGAACTAAGCTTGGCAAAGTAGCAGAAAAGCAGAGCGATCTTTACAGCAAGTGTTTTGCATTAGACAAGCATGTGGTAAGGAGCAGTTTGTGCAACAGTTAACATTTCCAAATTGCACTTCACCATTATTTTTTTCAAGTGTGCCTATCCATGGAAACGGTACTTTAAAAAAAGTCAATCTTATCCACAAAGCCATGATATATCTGAGTGACAAAGCCCCTGCTTTTAGTTCACACGACATGAACTGTGACTTATAACAAATGTTCTAAATTCCCTACGCCTATTTAACTTCAGGCCATTTACAAATGTGACTTGTTCTGTACGTGCACACAAATTATCACAGCAAGGTGACGTCCTTGTTTACCTTTGTACCTTACTGTAAGACAGAACCCCAAAAAACTAATAATTATTTTTCTTGTAGATAAGTACCTACAGTGTGCATCTCGGACTATGGGACATGGGTTTGAAGCTTCATGAATACGAAAAAAGGCTTTAAAATCATGGTCAAGCACTCCGTTATATCACTTGAGCGATATCACGAGAGTTCCATAAAAAAAGAGCTTGACATTAACTTAACAGTCTTTTCTCATTAACGAAGCATCAAACTCGGGTCACACCAGGGACACAAAGCTTTGCTTAACTGTACAATAAAGTGTTTTCGTTTGTTTTGCAACCTCTTGCTTTAAACGTCATCACATCTTTCAAAGTTTAGATCTTTTGCCCACTAGACGCTGCCAAAGAGTCTTGCAGACACACACTGCCATGCGTGACCATACCCGCGGTGGGAAGGATGTCGTCGATGCTCTCTCCACACAGCTGCGCGAGCAGAGTGCTTTTGCCGGCTCCAGTCATGCCGACGCACACCACGTCGAACTCCGGGCGAGCTGGTGGGGGGCCCTTACAACACAGGACCCTGTAACACTGATCCCAGGGCAGGGCAGCACAGCAGAAAGACACACAGCAGTCTTCAACACTGCAGTGGTTCACGACCACGCAATGCAAAGTTGAGCTGCAACATTACATTCATCGATTTCAATAGCCTGCTTAATGCTTTGATTAATCAACATTTTAAAAGCGTAAATTTTTTTCATTTGCATAAATGATAGTGCCAGACTGGAGGTCGATACGAGCAGGGATTAGTGACGTGACCACCATCACCTGTCATGGTGGGCAAGCACCGCGGGGTGCTTCCAGTGTTTTGGAGGACGGATACCTCGCTTAAGCCATTTTGAAATGGTTTCCAAGGAATCCATTCTAATAGATAATGTAATACTTTTTATAATCCGTTTTCATCGATTAAGAAATTCAACACTGATGAAAAATATATACTTGAGCAGATCGTCATATGCAAGGCTCGGGTTCTCAATACCAGTTTACCAGTATTCTCCCTGGTAAGCTGGTGTCATTTCGCAAAGCATGATCCTTCAATACCTGAATATGCAGCACCCTCTAGTGGCTCCAATAGAGCGCACAATTCGGAGAACACGTAAAAAATATATATTCCATACCCATGGAGATGCCCATTTCGTTGTCTGCACATGCGTTCGTGACCTTGTAGGGATGACCCAAAATATTTCTAAAATGGAACACGCATGAATCTTGACTTAAAGTTTTCGTGACTGCAGGAATATTCTGCCGAAAAACCCAAGGAATATGTTACACGCATGTGTTTTCTTTACATGAAAAACACATTTCCAAGAGATGTTAGTCAAAACCCAGGAGACAGATAGTTATCACTGGCCATCTCAACCTGATACATAGGTAAAATGAATTAACCTATGCCGAAATGTTACCATCAAGGGTCATTAGTCATAAAAGGGGACATTGTGTTTCTAAACATCTGCCGATTAATAACCTCAACTACTCTTTGCATCTTTCAGTAATCACCAAAGAGTATGGATCCTTGCAGTCACGAAAACTTCAAATCTAGAATGAACCTCAACTACCCATATATTAATTCAACATGCAAACGCCTGCATTAAGATATGTTGCACTTTGCAACATTAACCCACATATGAATAATTTACTCAAATGAGAATTCATCGAAGTAATATATTCTGACTTTACTTTAAAAAGCATATACTTTAAGCAATTACCTACACCGTGTAAGTTTTCCCTAAATTATTGTCTTTTTTACCAGTTGTATTCCCATTGTGCTATAGGCATCATGTGATGAGACACATTGCCTATGTGGTGGCTCTTGCAGACAACAGCATCATCCTGTGTTGAAATAATAAATCTGAAATTCCTTCACGCGAGTACTTCATGTAATCAACTGTAACCACATTGGGGCGCTGCACTTTCCCAAAACATCGTGCTAAAGAGAAGTGTTCGTCAAAGCAATTTGTTTAATTATATTATCAGTGCTGGAATATTGCCACATTACAGGACAAAGCAAACGTATTAAGGTATATTGTGCAGTCATTGGTTCACAGGTTAGGACTATACTTGAGAACCTAGTTAAATCACGAGCCCTCCCCAGATTCAAACCCAAGATCTCTGCAGTTTTTGCCCAAGTCTCGTGATACACACCACCTCCTTTTGCTTAGGTTAATTTGAACTTATGGAAAAGGAGATGTTACACTATGTTAAGACGAACAAAGAATTACATTCCATTTAGATTGTTTGTATAGCTAGTTGTTGTTGAAATTCGAGAACGAGCTTCACAGGCGTTGCTTAATCGTGGCAACAGGAAGCTTTTAACTTAGCAAGGATATATCCAATTATGTTCGTTCTTAAGCTGCCCAAGCAACAGAACTCCGCTGCCACTTTGTAGATTACCGCATAAGCTGCTGAATTCCAAAAAAACGATATATGGTCCGCACAGAATAAAGTAAGATACTTTAATTGGTAACATAATCGCAAACTAGAAATTGTGTAAACCAATCATATTTTTATCCTGAAAAAAAACACAAAATTAATTTAAAGCAAGTTCTGGGAGACTTTGCTGTTTTTTCCTGGGTTTTTCTGTTGTGTGTAGTCACTTTAAGATGTTTCTTGTTCATGTTTTTGTTTTGTTGCGGTTGCACCCGAGTCAAGAGCCGCATGGCTCACAGGGTTATACCTAATAAATGAAAACTGAATGCACATGCTCCAGGTGGCGCTATTAGGCCACTGGATAAATTCAGAAAAATCATAATGAAAGCCCATAGAAGCCCACACCGAGTAAATAATTACAACTTAGTGTCTGACCTGTTCGTACACTGTTTACGAAAAATGTGTTCCATTGCGTTAACTTCTTACATTCTAAATGTTCAATGGATAGTTCCTTAAATGCCTGCAATGAATGTGTTGTAAGCGTGCGCCTTTTACTTTCTCTTGTGATTTGATCACATTGCTTTTCAAAAACCACGTGGTTAAATATTTTAGTCAAAACAGATGAATGACTTTAGAACGTTAAAAATCACACTTACAAAATACATACAGAACAGAGTGCAATAGCTGGCAAACATTCTAGAATAGTATTACGAAGTGTGCATATACAGCGATTTTGTCAATCCGCTACTGGAAGAGGGCTTTCCCACGCTGTGGGCCGTAGGGGTTATTTGACTGTTTTCACGACGTTTGTCAGCGCCAGTTGAAGGCAGGGAGACAGACATGATAGCGTATTACATTACAATGGATTTTGCTATACTGCCCTCTGCTGACGTGGTCCTGCAGCAGCCAAAAACACTCGTTTTTATGCATGTCAATAGACCACCCGAACACTATCCAGGGTCCATCCTGCTTAGGTATTTCAAAGTACAAGATTGACTTGCGATTGCATCGCTAACTGCAGCATTACAGTACTATTATTGGCTTGGATGATTACGGCCGGCACACTCCGTTAATGAAACACATGCACAAACACGTTTAACCTTTGAAAGAAAGATCATTATCGGAGGTTACAGCAAATAAAACGGTCCATACCTACCTAACAAGATCACTTTTAAAATCTGGATGAAGACCTCTACCATAACAAGTGCAGAAAGTTTATGAAGCGCATACTGCGGAGTGTGTCTGCACAATCACAGATTTGTAAAATTAGAGATCTTGCCGAGATTATTCAAATAATTACGTTACTAATGGAACGCCTGAGTTTTGGCATCTTGCCCACTCAGAATTTTAGGAAGGTATTTGTGATGTTGAAAGTTTCTCTGCAACAAAAAATCATGAGTGGTACCCCACTCAAACACGCACTGGGAGGCGATTATCCCTTATTTTACAGCCCTGAGGAGTGGAAATTCCACATTCCTATGGTGGGTGTGAATCATTCCACAGGCCATCCAGTGTTGCATAAAACATGTTTGAGTCAATTGTTTACTACAGTGACACATTACAGCAAAAACATAAACATGACGGGTTAAAATGCATAATAAACTTAACGTGTTGAATGAGAGCTGGTGGGTAAGTGATTTGGGGCATAAGAGAAATAGAGTGGATGTTGTTTGGGATTGGACGAGTTCCTTCAAGAGTACATATCGTATTAGAGTGCCGTATACTAAGTTACCAGAACATATCAGCAGAGGTTTAAGTAAATATTTCTAAATTGTGGGTCTTGAATTGACATGGGATGATTTTCTAGTAAACAACACAGAGGAACTAGAGGGTGTGTTCTTGCAATGTTATACCAGTTGCTTTTGAAGCAAATGTCTTGGCACAAAACACAAACGGCACAACACAAACATTATCAGCACAAGCACATAAGTGGCTTATAAACTGAGAGTGTGGGTTTGCAGTAAAGTGTTCGCGATGTTTTTTTTGGCACAAAAACAAGGGAGGGGAATGTTGAAAACAGCAAACAAGGTGTGTGCTTCCTTGTTACGTCAGATCAGTCCCCAAAGCAGCAACTGACAAGTGGCTATACAAACATTAGCAGCCGTCCTTGAGATGAAATCAAAATAACGTGTAGGTGAAGGGTTGAAATAAGTGAGTATATAACTTTTTGGGAGAAAGGCTGAGCAGAAGAGAAGAGGTCCTTTCTTGTGATGTCAGACAAGTTCCTTTTGGACCAAATGACAAATAACAACAAACATTACCAGCAGACGTTCACACACATCACAATACCCTTACAAGTGTGGACTTAAAGGAGCTAACTACATGGCACCTTGCTGGTGAAGCAGACACGGTAAACTTCGTGTCAAATGACAAATAACAAAACAATACCATCTTCTTGGTTCTTTCGGTAAAGTCACGTAGAAGGGAAATCATAAAATAATAAAAAATAAAACATAATAAAATAATTCTCACGACGTTTCGGCCACAACGCAAGCAGCCGAAACGTCGTGAGAATTATTTAATGTTTTATTTTTATTATTTTATTATTTCCCTTCTACGTGACTTTACCGAAAGAACCAAGAAGATTAATCCCTGCAGTCACGAAAGCTTTAAATCGAAAAACAATACCAGTTTACGTTTACATACATCACAACAAACTTACAGCATTAGTTTAGATTTGTAAAATGTGTTTGGAAACACATTTGCAGAGTCAACAAGTTTATTTGGAATCAATTGACCATTAAACAACACCTACATTACCAGCATACGTTTAGTTACACTACAACAAATCTTAAGCATAAGTTTAGGGTTCAAAGAAATACTATGTGGATAAATACCAATGAGGACATAGAACCAAAGGAAGAGGGGGGCGAATGGGGTCACCTCATCCTGCCGGCCAGGGCGGCAGAGAACCCGGCCTGGACATCTATCAGAGACCGGCGCTTTGTTTAGGCCTCGGCACAAAAAAAAATAACAGAAAAAAAATACGGAGACTCAATCACGCGGAAATGATTACGAGCGAAGCGGAAAGGAAAACAAAAACAAGCCGTGGCGAAGTCCTTACCGAGTAGAGGCCGATCCGGCACACAGCGCAAGCCAACTGCGCGCACTCAGACATCGCCACGGCGACTTGTGTCCGGGGGTGGCTCTTAGCGGCCGCAAGCCGTCATCCTCAGGCGGCGGCGCTCGCTCGCTCGCTGCCCTCTGAGCAAGCGAACAATCGTGGGCGATCGATCAGTTCGCGATTAATCGGCGCACCACGCACGCGAACGGCGAGTTGCCGCGAGCGCGCTTCACATTTATTAACTCGACTGCCGAAGGCGGCGTTCGATGGGCGTGTATCGATTCGTCGATTTAAGACGGTCGGTTTAGTGTAATCGATTTCTTTTCTACGTTCGCGCTATATGTGCGGGGGAATCGTCTTGAGCGATTTGGGGGCGGAATTGGATCGGTGTCGAAACGCTGCAAGTTGTATGCAATTGGCGTTTGTTTGTTTATTTGTTTAGTTAAGGCTCCGGTGGCTGTGACGAGTGGCACGGGGACAGTACAGAAAGTACGGACCGGGTGGGGGGGGTAAGAAATAGGACACTCAGTGCCAATTAGAGAACGAAACCAAACTTATCCAAACGCTGTACAGGTTGGGCCAGATGTCCTGTGACCCCCCCCCCCCTCCAATTAATTGACCCTCAACATTTGTTTTCCCTTTGCCTTAAAACTTTCGTAACTGCAGGAATTAATATTCTTTGTTTTTTTCGGTAAATTCACGTAGATATAAAGTATTAATACAATATAAAGTGAATAAAAATAATAAAAATTAAAAGCACTAATGCAGACAGATTTTTTGTTATTATTTGCATTTTATTTGTATTATTTTTATTCACTTTATTTATTAGTATTTTATATCTACGTGACTTCACCAAAAGAACCAAATAATATTTGTTTTCTCAATTGCATATTTATTTCCGTTTTAAATAAACCTTACTTTTTAAAAAACATTGACTTTTAGAGAATTAAGTGAGGGTCACGATACATCTGGACCACCCTTTACGTAAAGTAAAAACAGTCATAAGATGCGAAAATCTCAAGTCTGATAATTACCAATACCGTACGTTTATTATGTAAACGAAAGTGAGTAATGGCAAATTACGTCTGATGGCACTGAATATCAAATACACGCGCGTTCTTTTGTTTTTAACACCTAGAAAGGCTCGAATGAGGAAAAATGTCTCATAAAACACATCACGTGACAGAAGACGTCATAGTAAGCAGTGGCAGCAGCATGAAGATGATGGTTGGCTATTCACAAATGGTAGCGGCTCCCCTTAGGAAGAGCGATTGATCAATAATCTATTGTATAGATCGAACATTTAACATTATTTGAGGAATGTTATACATCACACCGGCTCTCAGATGAAGAGGATGACGTTCCAGATGTCACACTGGATAAACCCAGAAAACATGGAACGTTGGCCCCAATATTCCATATCAACCTGTATAAAATTCCGAAATGTTCCTTGTTTTCTGGGTTCATCCAGTGTGACGTCTGGAACTTCCTCCTCTTCATTTAAGAAACGGTCTGATTCCTGAGCTATACGGTTTTTTTTGCTATAGAAATATGGGCTAAGGTTGGCGCAACGTTGCAATGTTTCCTGGGAGGTTTTATCTGCCCTTCGCAGTATGCATGAAGAGGGAGCGGAAAGCTGTGAACATCATCGGATAAGTGGGACCAACTGCTGGAAGAAACTCATCGGACATGTTCAAACGTTTCCAAGTAAGAGCAATGCCTCGTTAAGAATGGAATTTGTGCCTCGATCATTCTTCTTTCGGTAAAATCAGGTAGAAGGGAAATAATAAAATAATAAAAATATAAAAACAATAACATTCTCACGACGTTTCGACTGCAACACAAGCAATAATCATCAGGTGTGAAATCCACAGGATCTCGTTCTATTCACCTCCACATTCACCTCCACATTCACTTCCACATTCACCTCCACAGGATCTCGTTCTATTCAACTCCACATTCACCTCCACATTCACTTCCACATTCACCTCCACAGGATCTCGTTCTATTCAACTCCACATTCACCTCCACATTCACCTCCACATTCACTTCCACATTCACCTCCACAGGATCTCGTTCTATTCAACTCCACATTCACCTCCACATTCACTTCCACATTCACCTCCACAGGATCTCGTTCTATTCAACTCCACATTCACCTCCACATTCACTTCCACATTCACCTCCACAGGATCTCGTTATATCCACCTGCACATTCACTTCCACATTCACCTCCACGTGATCTCGTTCTATTCAACTCCACATTCACCTCCACATTCACTTCCACATTCACCTCCACGTGATCTCGTTCTATTCAACTCCACATTCACTTCCACAGGATCTCGTTCTATTCAACTCTACATTCACCTCCACATTCACCTCCACAGGATCTCGTTCTATTCAACTCCACATTCACCTCCACAGGATCTCGTTCTATTCAACTCCACATTCACTTCCACATTCACCTCCACAGGATCTCGTTCTATTCAACTCCGCAGTCACCTCCACAGGATCTCGTTCTATTCAACTCCACATTCACTTCCACATTCACCTCCACAGGATCTCGTTCTATTCAACTCCACATTCACCTCCACAGGATCTCGTTCTATTCAACTCCACATTCACTTCCACATTCACCTCCACAGGATCTCGTTCTATTCAACTCCACATTCACCTCCACATTCACCTCCACAGGATCTCGTTCTATTCAACTCCACATTCACCTCCACAGGATCTCGTTCTATTCAACTCCACATTCACTTCCACATTCACCTCCACGTGATCTCGTTCTATTCAACTCCACATTCACCTCCACAGGATCTCGTTCTATTCACCTCCACATTCACCTCCACGGGATCTCGTTCTATTCAACTCCACATTCACCTCCACATTCATTTCCATATTCACCTCCACGGGATCTCGTTCTATTCAACTCCACATTCACCTCCACGGGATCTCGTTCTATTCAACTCCACATTCACCTCCACATTCACCTCCACAGGATCTCGTGCTATTCACTCAACACGGGATCCGGATCCCTCCCGTTCACTTGACACGGGATCCGGTTCCGGATCAGCTGGGACCCCGGCCACAGTCCAGAGGCCCTCCGTGCGTCGCCTGCTCGCGTGTCTCTGCGCCCTCAAACAGATCGCGTCCTTTGCTCTTCGCTGACATTCGCAGCAAACCGATGCAGGGCGATTGGCCGTGAGTATATTGTGTGTGTGTGGCCCGTCTGGTGCCATTCAAGCACCGTCGTGATCAACGCGTTTCTCCCACCCCCCCCCCCCCGGTCTCTTGTTGAAGCGCGCCGGGCCATGGAACCCGCGACCCGAGTTGGATTCAACACCACGGCGACGATTATTCGAACCGGTCCTGGGCAGCCCCTAGGTCGGCTCGGCCTCAAATGAGTACCTGGTGCAGTGCGTAAGACAAACAAAATAACACTGCCACTGGGGAGACAAAGGCGGCCGGGCGTGGTGCTGGCTACTAGGGATGAACGATTAATCGATTTCAAATCGAAATTGCAATTTGAAGCAATGCGATTAGCAAATTGCAAAGGCTGCGATTTTTTGCGATTTGAAAAGTCCTGTTTCTTATTGGAATTGTTTTATTTTTCATTATAACTTTTTTTATTTATACTCTTTGATTCTTTCGGTAAACTTAACAATTGTTCTATGTTCGATTGTTCTATTTCAATTAAAATGTTTAATACATGTTGGAAGCATTCTTGGTTCTTTCGGTAAAGTCACGTAGAAGGGAAATAATAAAAATGAAACAATACATTCTCACGACGTTTATTATTATGTTTTATTTTATTATTTCCCTTCTACGTGACTTTACCGAACGAACTGAGAAAATGAATCCCTGCAGTCACGAAAGCTTTTAATCGAAAAATGTTGGAAGCAATTCATATTTTTTAAGTTATCATCCTTGCATTAGAATATATAGAGCAGTTAATATTTTGATGGTATCATGTGGTAATGCTCCATTACATGTTTAAAATCTGTTACACCGTGAATAATGAACTGAAGCTTGACTTAAAATTTTTATCGCAAATCAAATCGCAATATCTGTCAGAAAAATCGCAATTAGATATTTTCCCCAAATCGTTCATCCCTCCAGTGGCCACCCACCCCCTCGTGTGCCACGGTGCCACCCACCCCCTCGTGTGCCACCCACCCCCTCGTGGGCCACGGTGCCACCCACCCCCTCGTGTGCCACCCACCCCCTCGTGGGCCACCCACCCCCTCGCGTGCCACGGTGCCACCCACCCCCTCGTGTGCCACCCACCCCCTCGTGGGCCACGGTGCCACCCACCCCCTCGTGGGCCACGGTGCCACCCACCCCCTCGTGTGCCACCCACCCCCTCGTGGGCCACCCACCCCCTCGCGTGCCACGGTGCCACCCACCCCCCTCGTGTGCCACCCACCCCCTCGTGTGCCACCCACCCCCTCGTGTGCCACCCACCCCCTCGTGGGCCACGGTGCCACCCACCCCCTCGTGTGCCACCCACCCCCTCGTGTGCCACCCACCCCCTCGTGTGCCACCCACCCCCTCGTGGGCCATGGTGCCACCCACCCCCTCGTGGGCCACGATGCCACCCACCCCCTCGTGGGCCACGGTGCCGGCCTTCACAGGTGCTGCTCGCCAACAGCACTTGCCCCTCAGTCTGTGCAGGCTATACCGGGGCAGGGGGATCTTTGTTTTGCCAAAAGAAGATTTTGTTGTGCTCATAAACGCGCCAGATGCGCTATGTATAGAAATGGCAGAATTGACTCACGCGTTGTCTGGTGTTGAGGAAATTGCCTTGCTGTAATGATTACACGGGTGAAATGAGGTGCTCGTGTCGTGATGGCCTGTGGTTGACGATTATATGAACCGGCGCTGGGCCTCTCCTAGGTCGATTCAGCCTCAAATGAGTACCTGGTGCAGTGGTGTGTAGTAAACACCCCCTCGTGTACCGTGCCGGCCTTCATAGGTGCTCGTTGACAGCACTTGATTCAGGTTGTACGGGCAATCTTTGTTTTTGTGGTTGAGGCTAATGACAAAGTAGCAGCCAAAGGAGGGAATGCGTTCCAACGCACGTCAACCATGGAGATGGAGCGATGACATCGCCTGGTGTGCAGGAGATGGATTATAGCATCGCGAGACCTTGAGCGATGGGGTAGGGCTTGGGGAGGTAGCTGATGGCTGATGATCGAATCACGTTTTTCGTGCTCCGTATAGATGATATCATCAACCCATGGGCAATCTACTACTGGACGAAGGCCTACATGCTGCAGTGGAATAACGTGGTCAATCAATGCCAACATTTCAAAAACAAACTGCCTTATCCAGGTCTCATTATTTGCAGTGGAGCAAGTTGCTGCCAATGCATTGCTACTCTTAATGGCTGGAATAATCCACTCAAAATTCTGCAGCCGTGTATACAATTTCGCCCATTTATGTGCATGTGTCTACAGCTAGGAAACAGATGGATTGGAAGAACAGTAGAGACTCCCATGGATCTAGGGACAGTTTCACATCTTGTTGAAATGACCAGAATATATTGGTTTGGTAAATTGGCCCATGGAGATGCTGCGGCAATTTTGCCAAAAATAGGACGAAAATGGAAATTTGTCAAGATGTGAAGTTAAAATCCTATGGATTGAATTGGCCCGAGAAAGCTTGTTAATAAATTAACTTGCACTCATAATGTTTTGAATTGTATGCCCCTCATAAAACGTCTTGCTTGTGGCATTGTTAAATATTTGTCAGGCGTGTGGGACGTGACTATTTCCTGTGTGGTGCAATATTTGCAACGGCTGTTACCTTTGTACCTGATGTCATCAAATAAACATGTAGGGTTGAGTGGCCACTGCTTTAGCTTGGGAAACACTCGGAAGCAAATGGATCATTCCCTCCTTTTCAGTTGAAAATACATTTCAATAAACTATCCCATATCTGACATCACATATCTGCTCTCATTGATTAACCACCTGCACCTAATGCAGTATTTTGCATGGTGTGATGGCATTCGTTTTTACATATTCTCAATCTCGCGTACATTTACTTATAAAGTACTTTAAAGCAGGATATGATTTAGTGTTCAGTAGCCTAGTTGTGCATGGCCTATCCTTTTCGGTATCTGATGAAAATGGTGGCCGTTAAAGTCACTCAACTTAATCCAATACGTTTTCCTCATAATTCTAGATTTGAAGCTTTCGTGACTGCAAGGATTCATATTCTTAGGTTTTTTCGGTAAAGTCACGTAGGTAAAACATCAAAATTAATGAAAATAAATAAAATAAAAATCACGACGTTTCGGAGGCAACACAAGTCTCCGTCATCAGGTGGGACCGTCACAGCCAGATTAGCTGCATCAAGTGAGGCAATGATTCAAGATGTAATCCCTTAAAAGCAAGTTTTTCGGTAAAGTCACGTAGGAATAAATAAATAAATAATAAAATATGTTTTTTATAATAATAGAAATAAAATAATAAATCACGACGTTTCGGAGTCAACACAAGTCTCAGCTAGATTTACTGTCTCACTTGAGACAGTAAATCTAGCTGTGACTGTCCCACCTGATGACGGAGACTTGTGTTGCCTCCGAAACGTCGTGATTTATTATTTTATTTCTATTAGAATTGAAGCTATATTATTTATTTATTTCTACATACGTGACTTTACGGAAAAACCGAAGAGTACGTTTTGCTCAGTTATTTTACTTAATATTCTGATTCTGTAGTAGATGTTGTAATGTCGAGATGGCACAGTGCACCCTATGGAACACTGAAGGTCTCTGTTCCCTCTTTGATTTGGAGCATGTGTGTTTCACATCTAGAAATAAAAGCCAGAACCAGATCAAATGTCCTATATGTTGTGAAATTGTTCTAAATCGTCAGCCGTGTTCTATGCTTTGCTGGATGAAATGCCTGTCCACGGCGACGCCAGCGATCATGGTCTTGCGATGCCACAATACGTCTCCTGCACAAGCAGATCCCATTGCACCAAACATTTTTGTACACGACCTTTGTTTTACGAATTTATCTTAATCTCAACACATTACACTCTTCAATAGTATCCTATAGTTCATGTCCATTGGTTGTTACAATGACTTCTCGAAAAAAAAATATTTTGTTAATATCATCTTTTTTGTTTAGACCTTTATTGCTCCAATCCAATTTTAACTTTGGGAGCACGCTTGTAACGGCTTGCGTTTTGTCTGTGACCGCGTTGTTGTGTAACAGAAGGTGGCGGGGCGTGCCAAGTCCCTGCTTTGCTTGTAAATGGAGAAAGTGTTTGTTTACCTGTTGAGGAAAAACACCTTGCCCGTGTACGCCAAGTTTACCCAGGTCAGTGCCGGATCCCACAGTCACTTTGCATAACACCTGGGCTTAACCGATACATGCCACGAAAAAAATCAACAAACATTGATAATATGTCTTCTTGGTTCTTTCGGTAAAGTCACGTAGAAGGGAAATAATAAAATAATAAAAATAATAAAATGCAATTCTCACGACGTTTCGGCCACAACGCAAGCAGCCGTCCTCAGGTGAAGAACAGGGCTGTTTTTCACCTGAGGACGGCCCTGTTCTTCACCTGAGGACGGCTGCTTGCGTTGTGGCCGAAACGTCATGAGAATTGTATTTTATTATGTTTTATTTTTATTATTTTATTATTTCCCTTCTACGTGACTTTACCGAAAGAACCAAGAAGATGAATCCCTGCAGTCACGAAAGCTTTAAATCGAAAAAATGGATCATATATCTTCTTAGAATTGGCCTTTAACATTATTTGAAAGTTATTCTTCGTAAAATATCTGTAGCATAATTAAATTATTTACCAAATGCATGTCATGAGCACGGAGCTGGAAATCAAGATTGATGGTCCCAGTGGTGCTCATGCAATAACAACAGCCTGGCCACCCATGAATGCAGCAAGTAGCCAACTGTTGCTGTCCTCACTTGGGGGTCCTTCCATCATCCGCACTCTTACTTATGGAACACTTGTGCTACATGCTGTTTCTGATTAAGGTACCCTCTTCGAGAGAGGTTATGTCACAGATGTTATTTCTACATCTATAAAATCTAGTTACGTAACATGACTTGTCATGGATGTAGCTTTTCCTGTTTTTGAAGAACCAATCTGAATAGTTTTTTAAGGAATGAAAATTGTACAGTTTTTACAAATGCCTATTGAATAATGTAACACTATACAATGGTATTCACTATTTGTGCTGCATTTTATTAAAAAAAATATTGGAAAGACATGTTTCACAGACGTATGTGTCATGTTTGTGAGCATCTCATGCAAATAAACAACGTTTTATTTTTGTTTCAACCATAATGCCAAGGAAGCAAGGTACATTTTAAATATAAGCTGGGAAAACTATTATTAAAACTTAAAATAGGTTTGAATATTCAACACAATATATAGAACGTGAATATAAAATGTTTTACTTTTATTAAAGCGGTAGTGGCAAGATGGAAATTTTGTTAGCGAAAAAAAATCTCCAGTGAGTGTGCCAAAATCCCAGTGGTACACCATATGTTCAATATACAGTACCTAGTAAAGTCAAGGATCATTGCTTACCTGGCTGCAGCATACTAAATCATAATAGTGCCTTCTAGTTAGTTGGAAAAGCCACAATGAGTATTCGTGAGTTTTGGGATGTTTGGCCAAATTCCATTTTTTTGTGTTTAGCATTTTCGAAGAAAGTGCAGACCTCAGGAAAATCACACACTTAGGGGATAACGCTCACATTTATGCTCAAATAAATTCAACAATCCACTTGCTGTACTGCCATCTACTAACCACCTTACCGTTCATTTCATACAACACTTGGTATTCTTAGGCAGTCTCCCATCTAAGTACTAAGCTTCCACGATCTGACGATATTGGGTGCAATCAGGTCGACACTAACGATGGAATAACAGAGAGGACACGCCTGAGAGGATGTTCACCGCAGAGATGGAGCAAGGATATCAGCTTGTGTGCAGGAGCAAGATGAGTTGTTGCATTGCGAGACCCTGATAGGTGGCTTGAGTTGGGCAGACATTCATCGAGCAGTCGATATATCAAGACGTGAAGGGTTTGGGTGACCCCAGTAAGCTCATGATTAAATAACTAATTCCCACCCATCTAGTTTTGAAATTTTATGTCCTAATTTTAGGTTTTGCGCAGCAGTTTTAAACATTCATCTGCCAAGCGTATGTGGGAGTTTACTTTTGATTCTTAGTGTTGGGCAATATTTGCAAAGGTTATCACAAGTCACCTTTGTACCTGAACGCATCAGATAAAGATAGGGTTTGGCCTGATCGCTGTTCTGGTTTGGAAAACAGTCGATCTCGTTGCAGTCTTTCATTAAAACAGGTTTGTTATGATCAGTTGGTAAATACAACCCAGAAGAGGGCCACATTCCCTTTAAAGTGTGTAACTATGAGTATTTCATTCACTATTCAAATGACAGCAAGTTCTTTAAAGCATATGAGGTCACAGATCTTAACTGTAGGGTACTGGTACTGTAACTGAAATGAATGCATACTTTGTAGCGTCACTGACACGTAGCGCGGTTTGTAACGGCTCTCATGTGTCTGGCCACGTTGTTGTGTAACAGAAGGTGGCTGGGCGTGCCAAGTCCCTGCTTTGCTTGTAAATGGAGAGGGTGCTTGTTTACCTCTTGAGGAAAAACACCTTGCCTGTGTGCGCCAAGTTTACCCAGGTAAGCGCCGGATACCACAGTCACCTTACCACAATCGCACGGACGCTCACTGAATTAAATACCCAAAACCTGGGCTTAACGAATATTTTTGGTGCAAAAAAAATCAACAAACATTTCTCACTCAATTATTTTTTCATCGTTGGACTTTAAATGTAACAGGAAAGTTTTTAAGTGATCAAGCATCTGTCAACATCTTCAACGGCCACAATCTGTCCACTGGTGGTGATAAAACTAAATCGTAATTGACACACCTATTGGCAATCCACCACTGGACGAAGACATCCCCATGCTGTGTCAGTCATGGAGGGTTTGACCATATTTCATCATGCTGGTCAGTGCGGGTTGTTGATCCAGAGCCACCAGAATTGGTTAAAATCTCACTTGCCACTGATATTAGCCATGGCCAGGAATCAAACTCAAGGCACTGGCTTCAAAGCAAACGGCACAAACCACTGCAACCACCGCTCCTACCCCCAAACAATACCTCGCGCATCATGTAAAGACTCTTAATTTCTGCACTTGACTGTCATGAGTATAGAACTGAACGTTGTCTAGTGGTGCCCATAGCAGGAAAATCGACAGCATCGCCACCTCTTACTGTACTCGCTTGGAGCTGTTTTCACCACTGCCACGTTTACGGAATTTTGGAGCACGTTTGTGTTGCATGCCGTTTCTCATTGACGCACCGTCCTTGAGAGACGTTCTATATGTTTTTGTTCATCTGTAACATGTAGGTTTGAAACATGATTGGATATGGACATAGCTTTCACTGTTAGTGAAGAACCAATCCGAATTGCTTTTAACGGGTTTATAACATTAAACGTTTTGTAATGCAAAATAACTTCATGTTATTGTTTGTCCACACAGTAAGTACAAAATATTATTGGACAGTATACCTCATCATACTGTGTTTGTGAAAATCTTGTGTAAATAAAAAAAAAAGTATCATTTGTTGTTTATAATATAAGACTGAAGGCAGCTCAAATGACATGTACAATGTATGCATGAGAAAAGAGTTTTTCCCAACTTAAATGTCTTCGCAATGTTATGCATAATTCGGCTCGACCTTCCTCTGCGTTAGTGTAAAAATCCACCCACTCATGAATAATAATGAGGGGGGGGTCGTGTGGAGTGACGTCACGCGGGGGGGTGGGTCTCGTGTGGAGTGACGTCACGCGCGGGACACACATTCTTGGCTTATAGTAATATAATATACTACACCTCCCCATGTAATTTTTCCTGGACACCTTTTAGCGTAATCACAAACATAGCACGATGTATGTGTGGTTCTCATCCATCGTAGCGTAGAGATCTGATGATATTCGGCACATTTGGGGTGATTCGTTGGTAAGCACAGCTGCACTATTTCACTCTACTGCTGTCTGCACAGAGCGTGACAGATTACTTCAGCAGTGATGGAGCACAGCAACTGACTGTGAGCTGCAAGCTGCAGGAAAATCGCTTTCTTATTTCGGACTGCGTGGATCTACCCGGAGCAGAGTTGGTCCCACTCAAGGCATGGAGACTAAACATTTTTTACCGCACTCACCGCATCATCCAACTCATGTTTAAGTACTCCAGCAGTCGATTTTGAATGATGAATCAATGCATCGTCGCTACATAAATCCATATACCACGTGTAAAGTAACTCTTCTGTGTTGAATAATAAAAAGCTATCTGTTGAGTGTACACACACATGCATTGCTTTTAACAATGTACTGGATGAGGGCCTGCACATGTTGTGCAGGTCGTGGGGGTTATTTAACTCTACTTTACCATGCTGGTCAGTGTGGGTCGATTATGGTGGGGAGCATAGATTAGCAATAGTATAGCAAATTAATGGATTTTGCTAATGTTGTGCACTGCCTTCTGTTAAATGCAGCAACCGCTCCCCCCCCCGCCCGTGCGTATCCCTGATTGCTTGTCGTGCACGGTAGCGAGCTGCAGACTGCCCCATCCAGCACCTGAGCCCGGACGACGCGCGCGGCCTTCCCCGGGAGACGCTGGCGCGGGGGATTGACGTCGGCGTGGCCGTCGTGCTGCAGTCTGTGGACGCGCGCGTGCTGTTGACGCGCAGGGCGGTGCAGCTCTCCATCTTCCCCAACGTCTGGGTGCCCCCCGGTATGTTGGGGACAAACGGATGACGAGCACCTGCTCTGTGCGTCCTTAATGAGCGAGCGGGGGGGGGCGGGCAGTGGGGTTGGGGAGCAGCGGCAGCTTGGTAATGTTTGTGAATTTTGGTGCGGTTTAAAAAAAGACAAAAGCGCCCAAAGTTGGAATACCGTTGTCATACCGCTGGCGAGGTGGCACACCCAGTCAGGTTGATTAATGACCCAGACCTCTTTAATTACAGTCGCTAACCGCCCGACGGTTGGTGGCTTCTGTATCACTCTGCTATTGCCACTACGATAGTTACTGTTCCTATGCACTTCATGCCTTAATTCGTCCACCCATGTTGCCATAATTTTCTCTCGTCCGTATTTTGTTCAGCCACCTCACCGCAGATCAAAACACTTCTGTCTGCTTCTATCCACTGACTGCTAAACGTTGGAATTTCCTCCCATCATCTGCTTCGGTTCAATGTGGAATACATTGTAGTCAATATTGGTTATTGAACCCCAATCAGGTTCATTATTATTACATACTTGGAATTAAAATCTGGAATGCTTCATGAGCTTTGTAATTTACATGATTATGACCAACTATGTGATGATGAGCATGCCCGGGAATAGAAACATTATAGAGATCGGATGCCATTTAATATAAATCAACTTTTTTTTACAATCTGACCCAGTTGTGTGCTATTTAACAGGCACTTAACTCTTTTTGTAGACATCGCATATTTTCGAGGCTGGTCCCTTTGTTTAACTGCCTTTTGGATATTCCTAATGCATTTTCCTTGTATCGTTTATATATTAGGACTGTTTTACTGTAATACATCAGCATGTACAATATAAATGCGTTGTGTAAGATTTTGCATTCACCACAGATATAGTTTAAGATGAAGGCCTTTTGTTTTCTGTTGTATTATTTAAGTCAGCTGCCCATTGTATTCACGACCCAATGTTTGTACCTACAGGGGGTCACGTGGATCCAGGAGAACAGGTTGAGATTTTCTCTTCTATTTCTGCATTCATGTACCTAATTCGGAAGTCTTTATTGGACACATGTTATCTATTTGTGGTCCCACGTGATTGATTCATTTGGAATTTATTACAGAATTTCTGTGATGTATTGCATACAATCTATACATCTCTGTTGGAAAATGTTTTCGATTATTTTTATAGCGATATATTTTCCATCATTTTAGTATCTGAATATCGTGCGTCTAGATTCAGTGCAGTGCTATGTTGTAAAGTTAGGTTACAGTTAGTGCAATCTCTTGCGGTTAATGGTGTGTGTTGAATGGTAAGCCCCAGGCAATAGTTGGACTTAGGCCACTGCAATAAAATAACCTTGACCTGCAGTCACAGGAATGCAAGCCTAATGAACCCATTAAACTAACATATTCGAATGGCTGCCTTTCACACATCTGAAAAACATGTTGCAGATGTGTTCCTAAGGTAATTATCTGCTGACAATTGAGAAAGTCAGTGCTTAATCCGATATGAAATGTACTGTCTTCAAGTGTATTGTCAAATCAAGGGTGCTTCTTTCTTAAGACCCAACACCTTTAAATGTAAACGTGTTTTGTACTCCGTAGTACTTTAAGGTAGGGTTTAGCAAAATACCAACATTGATCTTTGCAGACATCAAATTAAGATTGCAAAAACTTAACGAATGCCGCCCGATATATTTTTTTCTCAGCTTCTGGAAGCTGGCCTGCGGGAGCTGAGAGAGGAGACTGGTCTGCAGATGTCGCCATCCGAATGCACCATCACCACCATGGGCCTGTGGGAGGTAAGCAGTGCTTCTCACCGGGCATGTAACAATTCACGAGTCCGGTTTCGATGCTCCACAACGATGTTGTTGGACCCTCTGTCAATCCGCCACTGGGTCAAGGCCTCCCCATGCTGTGTCAGTCATGGGGATTGTTTGGCGACACGTCACCATTGCTGGTCAGTGTCAGTTGGTGAAGGAGGAGGGTGAGTCCAGGTTCAGATATAAAGTTTGTTTTATTTCCCCAGGTGAGAAACTCATGGGACCAGGACAGACTCATTTGCAAGAGTGACCTGGGATACTTTCAGCTGATGTGAGCTTTGGCCAGGAATTGAACCTAGGTCAATGGGATCATAGTACAGTGCATCAAGCACTGTGGCACTGGTCTGCCTACAATACATATTTTATCTTGTGTCGGTAGGAAATGTTTGTTGATTAAATTATTTTAGGAAAAACAAACTCCAAAGACATTAAAACCGTGCTGCAATACAAGTGAGCAAGATGATGTAAATGATATCACAACAAATGACACAATACAAACAAGACGATAGAGGTGTGACAGTACCATTGAAACAAACACACTACACAGTACAGATTAGAGAGTGCAGGGGAGAGCATTCAGGAGTAGTACAAACAAAAGAAAAAAAATATGAATTCTTGAATACATTGTTGGCATGTAAACGTGTAATAATTATATTATTGGTTCTTTCGGTAAAGACACGTAGAAGGGAACAAATAAAATATTAAAAATATAAAACAATAAAAAATATAATTATTAATTTTATTATTTTATTATTTCCCTTCTTCGTGACTTTACCGAAAGAACCAAGATTATGAATCCCTGCAGTCACGAAAGCTTTAAATCAAAAGTGTAATCATTAATCAATTAATATTGATTCTCATGTATTTTTTACACGATACATGCATTTAATAATATATTCGATTCATGCAAATCTTCCTTTTTGTCAATGGCCTGAGTGAACAAGACAAAACGTGACACATGAAAGACACTAGGATGCAGTCCTGGGTTCAAGACACTCAGCATGATGTTTAGTATACAACTTGGAGGCTCTTGCATGACCTCATACAAGACATTTAACATCATAAAGGGAATAATAAGCCATCTTTCGTGAGAAATATACATTACCGCTTGCATGGGTCTTGCAGGCCTGACCAATGGAAGAGTGCAGACTATTTCAAGACTGCATCCTAGGGTTGTGACAGACAGTACGAGCATGAAAGCACAGATGGAACACCAAAGAACATGTATTCTTGAATTTAATCATGACCCTGAATGATGACAAATCATCCTAAATCAGGGTAGAGTGAATGGCTACATGTCAGACATTTGTCCTGCTCATGAAATCAACCTGAGACTCTATCCCCACCTAAGGGGCATCTAGGAGCATTGCAGAAAATAAGAGCCCCGTATTCTTGGGTCTTTCGGTAAAGTTACATAGATAGGTTGAAAGTAAATCACAAAAAATAACAAAAAACGTATGTTTCGATCGCAACACAAGCGGTCGTCTTCAGGACCGCTTGTGTTGCGATCGAAACGTCGTAGTTTTTGTTTGTTATTTTTTGTGATTTTCTTTGAACCTATCTACGTGACTTTACCGAAAGACCCAAGAATATGAATTCCTGCAGTCACGAAAGCTTCAAGTCAAGATTTAAGAGCCCCATGTTACCAAGTTTAACTTGAAGGTGTGAAACTGGCCATCTTTTTCCCCTCCTGCAGTCGGTCTATCCGGGAAATCTCATCCGAGGTCTTCCCAGAAGGCATCATATTGTGGTTTATGCCTTGGTGCAAACATCCCTTCTGCACCAGCAATTACAGGTATCCGAGTCAAGCAACCTTCGCAACCATTCATCCAACACCTTACATAAAAATAGGTATGTTCAAGTATTTCGCCTGGAAAATCCCCTTGGGATGGAAGGGTGTTCAAGATTTAGCAAACACGTAATGACACGTATACAAACATGTAATGACACATAAATATGCATATTTGTACAACATACATATTTTACATTCATTCGAGTCTTTGAAAGTGAGGATTTTAATACTTTATATATAATAACCTGCACCTCATAATTAAGTTGGACACATGCTTTGGGATTTGAATGGCAGATTTCAGAACACTGTAGTCTGATTACAAATTTAAGTAATGCAGTTTTTAAGTCTCTGCACATGCATACCTTATATCCGCACATTTGCCTGTCCACATTTGTCTTTGCTGCTTCAGCGGGTTCCTACTGAAGTCAGAGCTGGTCCCAACTTTGCTTAATGCATCAATGCAAATGGAAATGTTCATCTGAAAGACCCAGAGGCCGATAAACTGAAGATTGCGTTTCGCTTCAGCGGTGTAAGCCTGCCTGCCTCGGGCGCGTGCGCTTGTTGTAGGAACACGTCGCCCTGTGTGTGGATGAGGTGAGCGCTTGTGCTTGGATCGACCCGGACACGGCCAGAGCCATTGTGTCATCTGCGGAAAATGCCAAGTCCCACCCACCAATAAGCCAACCACCCAAGGGTATTCCTGCTACATTCAGGTACACTGCACAACAAGTTCACCGCAACACTCGCCAACAAGGTGTGCTGTTTAATAGTAAACTGTAAATATGATTGTGAGTGGCTAGAGAAAATTGCACTTTATGAAAACCTCTTTTCCAATGTTTCATGTGCGCAAAAGCTCCTGCTGTAGTAAAAGTGCTAAAAAATGTATGCAGTTGTTGAAAACATGCATATTTGTATGATTCAATTGTCATGAATAATTGTCATGATGTTATGCTATCTGTCCTTGTGGTGCATGTAAAGTCTAGTCACTGCAGGGATAAGTCAATCCGAATATGTATGAATTGGTCCTAATCAGCTCTTGCATGCACGTTTGGATGAATATATATTGTGAGCATGAGAATCGATTTCAATTGATGTCATCACATCCGTAGCTATCTGCTGACTGTGGGTACACGGCACAATAATATTCCTTATTCCACGTTCCCAAGACCACTGGGAATTGAGCTTTCCTGGTTTATGAACCAATCAAAGTGGACTCTGATCAGATTCCCACAATAGCTGTACTAGGCCAACCTGGATACGTCGCTGTTTAACAAGACCATGCGGCTCACTCTCCCCAAGAGGGCTGCACCCTTTTAGCCAGGCCGCTTCTAAGACAGAAATGTGACGTCACGGAGGTCAACGTGGAAATGGTAAGCGTGGTCATTGGCTTCAGCTGTGGAGTTTAACTTAAGCCGCCTAAGCAAGAATATGGGGTGGAGAAGTGGTGCCACAGTGGTTAGCACACTGTGCTCAAAACCTGGAAGCCTGAGTGCAGTAAGTTCTCATTTAACACGATGGGTTCCTGAAAAGTGGCGCGTTTTAGGTGAAAGCAATTTTCCTATAAATAATGTAACGATAAAGCTTGGCGAAATACGATGTATGTGCACACGGTGAGGTGGCGGGGCAAATAACTGAGGGTATGTTATTAGGCGCTGCACAGCTCAAGTAGTTAGTCGTCGACTGCTCAGAAACTCCATTATAACGAGCGCATTTGGCTGCTCAGTATCGCTCCTACTTTGTCACGAAAATGTATGCATTCCCCATGTGTAAATCCCGTGGGGAATCGGAAATGCGAGAAATCGTGGTCTACGTAATTTACAGAATTTGCGTAAGCCATCCGGTGGCCTGGGACCCTGGGCATCAGTTTGATTCATGGCCGAGGCTAGCATCAATGGTTCGTGATATCTGAATCAGTGCAGAAATCACTCACTGATTAGCATGAAGTATGGGTAAAATAATCACTGACCAATAATATCCAGCATTGTGCCTTCATCCAGCAGTGTATATGACCTATAATTATTAGCAAACATATTACACCCTTTTTTTCCCATTCCAGCCATGGAGGGGCTAGAGAACCAATAGGCTGAGTTCACAGGGCCACTTGATAATGAACTCCCCCCTGCCATCGACTCCCTATCCATTCAAGTCTAGGCTCAAGCTCTCATCCTGTGAATGACAAGACTGCCTCTACACGCTATGCACTGCTTCTGTGCTGCATCCTGAGCTGCAGTTGCTTTTGTCTGCCCTGGACCGACAGGTTGGCTTCACAGTGGTGGTGGGAATGCAGGATCACTCAAAAGGGGTTGCTCTTCCCAATTATTCTCGTGACCTCCCTCAGTGCGACGGTGATGAAGGGGAGCAGGCAGGAGCTGGAGGCCTTGCCCACGTCGTGCCTGCTGGCCCAGGTCCCCTCGTCAGGCCCCGACGTGGAACGGGTCAGCACAGGCACAGTGTACGCGCTGCAGCTCTGGTTGCAGCAGCTCCACAACCGAAGAGAGCAACAATGATGAACTTTGCTTTCTTTCGAACCCAAAAACAATATTCGGCGACTTGAATCATTTGACAAATTGTAAATGTATTTTGTTGTATTTATTAAAATGTAAGCAGTTGGACATTATTTTTTTCTAGCTCTAAAAGTTTAGTTTGTGTTATCAATTCCCAAAAAATAATCGTTTACTTTTTATGTATATAAAACAGAAATACCAGTTTGTTTTTTAGCACCATTTATCTGAGACTTTGATAATTGTCCATGAGGTTTTTTGGGTTCTATTGCATAACTATAAACGTGTTGTTAAACCCACAACCACCCAACACAGCCAATTAAGGGTTGCCACATAAACAAACATGCCAATTAGTTACTAGTTCAGCACACCGGTGTATTGGAGTAAACCAACATTCACAATTCGAGTATGACCTTTCACCGGTCATTGCAACCAGCCTCATCAGGTGACAGCCAGTGTGCTGAACTAGTAACATGTTTTGTTTACGTAACAAACCTTACTAATTGGCGTGTCGAGTGGCGACAGGTTTAACGATACATTTATATTTAAGCGATCAGACCCAAAAAAGCCTCATGGATTATATTGATCGCAAAAGCGTACGTGTTAAATTCATAATTATGTTTTGCCATGGTAGTTTTTTGACGCACCTGACTGGAATATTCAGAGAATATTCTGAACCTTCTTTTGTTCAACAGGCATGACAACAAATTGGGTGGTTCGATTTTCAAGATTTTAAAATATGACCTATATTTTGGTTAAAGGACTTGTGATTGTGTCTTGCACCTGCATATTTTTCCCCAACAGAGGCATTATTAAAAGAGTAATTGACCAAGACACCCGTGTTTTTTTTTTATTCCTATAAACATCATCACATCCGAAAACACTGCTTCATCACGGCATATGTATTATTGAGCAGATCTGCATGATTTGAAATCTAAAACTTAGGCATTACACGTAAGCTGATATTTATGTAATGCATATCATCTGTAGCATCACTAATGAAGTCATCCTTAATTCGCATTCTTTATACAAAATATACTATTTTTATACATATGTACTTATATATCCGATTAGCAGTTGGCTACGAACGGTGTGAACGAAGTTCAACATACATGCGATACATATCATTTTTAGTCTGCCACACTTTACATTTTAAAAATGAGAATTTTCATTTTTTTAGGTGCAATTGATTACCCTCGAACGATCATTTCATAATTACTCAATCTAAATTTCAGCTCTCAAAATTAAAAAATATTTGGTTTGGTTGTCATGTGACAAACAGGTGGGAAATTGCTATCCCCTGCTGTTGATGAGGTCACTTAAAAGGATCTCAGAAATAGACTATTAACTTCTTCTGTGCACCCATAATGCGGGGATTTGCACTGCTCTGCAAAGGTTCCAATGTATTCTTCATCTCGTTAAAATATGCCAATAGCATAATTGGGATGTAAGTGGAGAAAAAATACAAGAGGCAGCATGGAACACGTAGATGCTGTAACACGGAACAATACTTATCCCTGTGACAGAACGTGCTGCGGCAGTAACACACTTGCGTTTCATCAGCATCTTAGACGGCACACACTTATTGTGGGGCGCATTAAGTGGGTTCAGGACGTTCTTTACTCAAACAGGGCTTAACCTCTGGATGTCATGCCACTTAAAATGACTGCTGAGGGACCAGGCATTGTTGCTCATGTGAATGATATTTGCACATACACAATTGCAAAAACCCGCATACATAAGCAGGATCTTGAGGTTCACAACCACCAAAGTACATTTTCGCAATGTTCCGTCATGGCTCGCCAGATGCCAGGTGCTTATGCTTTAATGCTGCACAAAGCAGTTGGTTTTAATTTTGAACAGACTACATTTACATTGACAGGCAAGCTCTGGAGAAAGTTATAGGGAAATTAAATCCCTTAGCAACTCCCAATATATTCCCCCCACTGACCTAGGCCCAATAATTATAAATAATCAATTAGGACTCCGACTGCAGATAATAACTGGAGACATTTACCACATTTTTTGTGAAGCTGTTTTAGAATTGCCGCAATTATGTCCGTGCCAGCAAGACAGGTTATTGTACGATCCAAGCCTATCAACAGTTTTCTGCTCATTGAGACTACATGAAAGCTATAGTTTGGAAAATGCAATTCTTCGCACAAAGATCTGTTAAAACTTAACCGACTGTTGGGGCTAATTGCTGTTAGCGAGCACCTATGAAAGCCGGAATGGCACATGAGGGGGTGGGTGGCCAGCACCACGCCCGGCCGCCTTTATCTCCCCAGTGGTGATGTTTACACATCGCACCAGGTACTCATTTAAGGCAAAGTCGATCTAGGGGAGGCCCAGGACCAGTTCAGATAATTGTCACTGGTATTGGCCATGAGCGGGAAACAAAGTGTCGCCAGGTTCATAGCGCAGCGTAGCGCTAACTGCTACACTCCCGCTCCCCAGTTCTGAGACCACAGACATGACATACATGTTACTGTGAATATCTGAATGTGCTAGCACTCAAGGCCTGGCTGTAAGAATGCCACTGCTAAATTTAATTCCGTAGTAACAAATACTGTTTTTAGCCTGTAAGTCAGAAGCAAGTCTATTCTCCTATAACGCGGTAGTAGCATTTCTGAAGAACACTTATGGAAATATCGAGTTATAATATATAATATATAGTGTAAAGTACAGTCCGCGATAACACGTGAGATGCGTATGCAGGTTGACTGAAGCGTGTGGGTAGCATATAGAAGCATCCAGCAGCATCCCGCCTTGTGTGATGCTACGCCGAGGCAGCCGTACAACCACTTATTCCTATTCGTGCGACGTAGTTCTGTTCATTCAATCGCGTTATAGCCAATTCGCATCCGCGTTGTAAAAATGTGTTCCCTAATACATTAATCGCGTTATGTCCAATTCGCATGATAAAAACATGTTATAAAACAGACCGTTGAACTTTTTTCGCACAGTACGTAGCCAAACGTCCTAATCGGAGGTGCGAGAAGTATGTCATGAAGTCAAATTAAAATCTTAATTAAAATGAAGATGAAAAAACTAGTTTAATCACCAACTTAAATGTACAACCATTTGCTTAATGATGGAGAAACCATTGTGCACGATAGTGAAGAGATGAGAGAAATAAGAGATTAAACTAAATTCATGATCCTCTCCCTGTTTTTAGAACACCTGGAAGCAAATAGGTTGTGGTTTGTTAGATACATTTTGTTTCAATAAAGCAGGTATGGAACGATTATCTCAAGACTCCCCTGCAATTTGAAGAACTGCCATGATTCTGGTCATGATTAGTTTTTGGCAAGTTTTTATTGCCTCGTATTTCCTATTTTGCTTCATGGGTTCATAGCAGCGTGTTAACCACCAACGTGCTGCTGCTCCAGCTTGATAATAAAAATCCTAAGTAACATTTAAACAAAAACCCTCTTTACTAACAAAGGTTACTATTGTTTAAATGATTTCCTAAAATGTACGCAGTCAAAACTAACATAAGAGTTGCTTTCCTATTCATACTCTTTGGTTCTTTCGGTAAAGTCACGTAGGTAGAGAAATAATAGATTAGACGTTTCGATCGCAACGCAAGCAATCGTCATCAGGTGGGACAACCACAGCAAGAAAAAACTGCTGACTTTTTTTTTCTTCAGCAGTGTTTTCTTGCTGTGGTTGTCCCACCTGATGACGATTGCTTGTGTTGCGATCGAAACGTCTGATCTATTTTTCTACCTACGTGACTTTACCGAAAGAACCAGAGAGTATGGATTCCTGCAGTCACGAAAGCTTAAAATCAAGATTATTTTCCTATTGTTCAAATAGTGCAATGTAATTGTATATACGGCATGATAATCTATGTATACGTGCTGATTTGAAAACACTTGAAACATGTTATTGCATGTTTTATTGAGTTCCACAGCTAGGTGGGCTGCTTCTTATTTCCTATGTCTGATGTAGATGCAGAGCAACAACTACAAGTTCACATTCAGGTGGTCAAGCCAGATCACCGCGTGAGGAGTAGTAGCAGAGTGTATAGCTGTGATGTCTCCTTTGTATTTGTGGATTGGGCATCGCGTCATATGCCGTTTGGTCTGTTCTGGATGACTACAGTCGCACCCTGGACAGTTTTAAATGTTACATTTGTGCATCAGGTATCCATATCTGCCATGGTTTGTGCGGATGCGGTTTAGGGTGGACCATGAGCTACGTGGAAG
Organism: Lampetra planeri; assembly: GCF_965212315.1. NCBI lineage: Eukaryota > Metazoa > Chordata > Hyperoartia > Petromyzontiformes > Petromyzontidae > Lampetra > Lampetra planeri. Next base: position 6,266,190 of record NC_136119.1, on the reverse strand, counting down.
ATCAACCCCGGGGATCTTCTGCGTTGGGTCTTTCACAAGGTGTTTGCGAGTTATTTTGAACTCCATTCAGGTCTCCAAACTTCATTGGGGTTGATCTCAGATTTTTGAAGGCCAAGCGCATGGGTCCAAAATGGCTTGCATGACTTCAAGCCATGACGTGGGACGTTACCGAGGTCCTGGTGAATGGGAAGGCGACTGTTTTCCTCGATTCGCAGGACTTCCCGGAGAGTTGCAGTGTTGAGCCGGATGGGTGTGGGAGAGATATGTGCAAGTACTGAACCTTAAGGCAATCCATTTTTGAGGAACCGGGGTGAGCTGGCTTTGTCGCCCATATAGACACACTCAGCATCGCCTATATCAGGTGTATTGTTTCGAGGCAGGGAATGGTCCTTGCGAGCTTCAATTTCGAGCCCTTAATCAAGACTGTTTCATAGGCCGATGACTAGTCCACAAAGGCTGTGCTGGTCTTGTATTTCTTCTGGAATCTGACGTCGATGTGTGTCGCAAAGGCCAAAACTTGGTGACAGCAGCTGCGTCCAGGCCGGAATCCCGTTTATTCTTGACTTGACGAGTGGGAGTGACATCGGCCTATATCTTCACGGGTTGTCAGTTGGCTTGCCCGGTTTTGGTATGGCAATTACCATTGCCTCCCACCGTGCTTTTGGGATGCATCTGGTTTTCATGGTTTTTGTATACATTTTTTCCAGTCATTGGAGTCCCCTAGGGCCTAAGTGATGGAGGAATTCTGGGGGGATACCATCTCTGCCGGCAGCCTTGCCTTTCTTCATTGCAGCCAGACCCTTCCTCACTTCTTCTGTGCTGATGACGGTGGGTTCTTGTGAAGAAATGAAGGCCACTGTCTGGTGTAATTGGCGATGGATCTCTCGCTTTAAATATTTGTCGCACGGTCCTTTTGTGTTCTCCACTAGTTTGGTGGCTATAGAGTTGGGCAGGACTCTTGCAGTCAGGTATTGTTGGATTAGCAACACCGAGGCGTTGTAGTAGGGCCCAGGCACAGCGGTTGGAGTGTGTGAAGTTCAGGCCTTCAACGCACTCAATCCATAGCTGGCGTCTGGTTGAGTCTAGAAACTATCAGGGCCTTTCCAACCTGTGGGCTGCTTGATTGGTTGTATTGTCGGAGCAGTTTCTGGGTCTCTTTTGTATTCTTTCCGGAAGCCTCGGGGGATGCTTTTGTTGGTGGCTACAATAAGGACGCCAAAAAAACGGTGATAGCATTTCAGTGTCGCAGGAATTTGACTCGCCACTCTCTCTGCAGCCTCATTATAGTGGTCCCAGTCAGCTCTGTCCAGGTTCCATCTTGTCAACTGTTTTGATACAATCACAGGGATTTCGATGCTAATGTGGGTGGAAGTATTTTATAGGATGCGTGAAGTGGACTCCCACTTTGATCTTTGGAAACGATGGTGGTCGTAGTCGCGTTGCCAGCGATGAGTGGAAAGTTGATTGCTGCTTCGAATTGAAAACCAGGTGCAGATCTTCGGTGGACATCCAATCAGTGAGGTCTTCGCCGTCAGCCTGATCTACTACATAGCCCCACACAGCATGGTGGCTGTTTAAGTCACCAACGTATAGTAGGGCTGCGAATGGTGCACTTGGGAGTGCTGACTTTGGCCATTTTTAATTAAGGGCTCTATATACGTTGGTGATGTGCAGCTCCCCTATCTTGATGCTGGTGGTGGAGGTGGCTTCTTTTTCAGTTGGTGGGAAGGCGCGTAACTCTGTGATGGTGTTCTTCACGTATATGGCCAAGCCATATTTAGGTTGGTTGTGGCTCGTCATGAGGTTGTATCCATGGATGTGATCGCGACTGGCACGTTACGTGTTCATTATGTTCGTGAGATGCTCGCACTTCGCCAGAGAGAGTCCCTCAATGTTCCGTTGGAGGATCCTTGTCCCAGGGCCTATCTGGCGCGTTGTTTAGCCCCGAAAAGGGCTGTTGGCATGGCTTATGTTGTTGCTCTGGAGACCGGGAGATCGATGATCGATAATCGGTTGCCACATTAATGGCATTCGTCATGATTTCTCACTTAACAGAGTGGGCTGCTTGAATGCTGCCATCTGGTGATGATGCACCACATATTGGGCTTTATGAAATTCCCATTCCTATCATGTAGCCGTTATAAATTACCAATCCCTGCCCAGATGATCATAAGTATATAAAAATACTCCGAAGGAATAAGTTTTACCGGAATAATCTAAAACAATTACAGCACTGAAAATGTATTTACAATTACGTAGATTGGTTTGATATATGTATACATTATACATATACCAGAGTATGGTTTATATATATAGGTCATGCTCAGTTAGTGTGTGCCACAATAACACATCACATTCAATTCATTGCACCGGGGCAACCAATAACCATGTAGTGCATCCTTAGCTGGAAGGATGCACTACGTAAAACGTATTTTCAGCTTTCGTTGGAAGGGAGATCATTTAGGTGCAATGTGATCTCTGCTCCCAGTCACACACAACGAATAAGGCACAGCTCTCTGCAGCACCCTGACCCAGGCTGACCTGTCGAACTGTGGGCCACGAATACCTCTTTTTCCACTGTAAAGCCATTCTGATCCAGACCAGCGCAGCTCAGAAGGCACCGACATTGCACACAATGTCGGTGCCTCCTGAGTTGCATGTAAATGGGGTGACATTGTGAGATGTACTGTCACATGCAATCAATGCATTATTGGGCCTGACCCTGGTCCTGCTTGGCCCGAAACCAGATTCTGATGTCTTATTATGCCAGCATAGCGTGGTTTGGTTCCCCACTCCACATGCCAAATAGCCAGTTGAAAACCACCTGGACGGCGAGAGCCTTGTGCTGGCTCGGCACGGATATGCCAGTGGAAAATGGGTATCAGTGCAGGTTCACAAACTCCTCCAGTGCTTTCGGAATGAGCCCAACGTGCGGAATGCAGTTCTGGCGCACAACCCTCGCCGCCAGGCACTGGAGGCTGAGCTGATTCTGCGTGCGCAGGATGACCTCCGCGACCCCTGTCCTAACGCACTGTAGTGGAGTGCGCCCACACACGTTGGCTGCGTCTGTGTGGGCGCCAGCCTTTGCGAGAAGCAAGATTATGCTATGCAGCGTGAGGAAGTCGCTGATGGGGCGCGTGTAGCGCACGATGACGTGCAGGGGCGTGTCGCCTCGCACGTCGCCCTCATTGGGTGATGCGCCACACTCTAACAGGCGGTGTGTGGCGGGCGCACTTGGGAAGGAGCATACGGCGTCCGTATGGAAGTCGTCGACCGGCGTCTCGCTGTGCACCGCCAGGTGCAGCAGCGTGGAGCCATCCCGGGTACGTGCGTCCATGCGCAGCAGCCGGTAGATCTGGCGATTGAGTCTGAGCGCCTGCTCCTCGCTGGTGCGCGTGCGTGTCACCACGCAGACCAGGTACAGCGCCGTGTGCAGGTTGGCCTCGTGCATGTCCCAAGAAGCGTGCATGTCGTGTTGGCACGCGGCCTGCACGCCCGACACGCTACGCTTCACCTCTGCGATGCAGCTCTCCAGCACCCGCTCCAATGCCTCGGGAGGCACCGGTTCGTTCAGATGGATCATCTGCGAGAAGACCTGTAGGCAGGATGGGCTGGCGTTAGTGACTGTACGTATTCGTGATCACTCCCAATTAATAAATGAAACGCAGGTCGCCTGGGCCAGGGCATAGCGGTCTTCACAATGCATTGCCAGGCAACCCTGTCCTGCTCCCGACGTCACACCGAGTCCAGGCGGAGATTATGATGTCTGAGATCGGCCTCAATCATTCGAGTCCAGGTCAGCCTGGAATGCCAACCCCTCCGCCCCCCCCCCCCTCAGCCATTTCCCACCATGTGGTTGGTGGTCGACAGAAGTGACAACCTAAAAACATGTAGGTGTTAGGCGTGGAATGATGTATCGAATTGTTGGATAAAATAAATTCTTACTCACACATGACGTGCATCAAATCATGTATACAGGAGTTAATTACAATTTGTGCAAATGTCATGTGTTTTTTTTACATATTTTACCACTTTGCTCCATGCTGACTGGTGAAGGGGGTCCCTCAGGAAAGGTTCAAATATCACTCACCATCGATGTGCTAAACCCAGCGCCACCGCTCCCACATTGTTTTGCCATATACTGTACAGTGATGCTCAAAGACGAAAGTCTTTGAGCAGAGTATGTTTTTTGTTTGCATTCTGACCACAAGCATTGTGGTTAATGCAGACATGATTCCTTGTAAAAGGTTTCAGTTTGGTGTTTTAACATCTTAACACCTGTTTTGTTGCCAGAAAAATGAGGAAACCCCTATTATTATATTCTACAATGCCATGCAGCTTTCTGCCTGTAAACAACAAATGCTATGGATGGTGTGAGCTATGAAGTCGCCTCCTTTGGGTATAAAATGTCATAATTCAGTAAATAAAATCTGTAACACTCGTAAAGTGGGGTAGAATTGAAACTTGGCAGGTACCAATAGTCAAAAGGAAATATATCTTTAAAATAATTTCAAATGCCAAAATATATTCAAGAAAAATGGGTACTTTTTTTAGCACAAAAAAACACCCGGTGACTGCCTGACAAGTCAAACCAGATTTACACTGCGGAAACAAGTTCAACATTAATGGTGGACTAGGGTCACCACTGTTGACAGTATATCTATTACTATTTTATTTTACCAGAGGAAGCCCACTGAGCAACCTGGCCATAAATTATACCTCAATAATGTGGCTTATATGGAAATTAGAGCAGCCAAATACCGGAGGACCCGAAGAAAAATCCATACGATCACGGGGAGAACATGCAAACTTTAAGAATACAGGCGTCAGGGTTGGGATCCAACCCACAACCTCCTGTATACCAGGCAAGGTAGTTCATCTTTGCCACCGTGGTGCTCCCTCTCGGCACCGTGGCACTCTGATCAGTGTAATTTATCAAGTCAATAATGCTTGAACTGAAATGATCAGCATTACACCTCCCCAGTAACCGCGAAACACAATTTATAATGCACATTCCCTTTTGTTAAACCACCGAGGGTTGCAGGTATCATTGTACAATGCAATACTTCACGCTGGTCAGTCCAGGTTGGTGAAAGTGGGGAGCATAGATATTGGAGAATAATACTGTACAACAATGGATTTTGCTACACTGCCCTCTGCTGTCCACCACATATCACTGCAGAATGTAGGGTAAAATCAGCTTGGTTAGTCTCGAAGACCTGAGATCAGATTCTTTCTTGGTGATTTGGTCATAAGTTCATCGTTTATGTTCTCAGATTTAGTTTATAAAAACATTCTAAACACAGAGTAGCTTTCTAATAAAAATAAAAAGTGGCCTTCAAAAATATATACACCTAGCCGTACTTTTAAAATTAGTTTAAATTCCCATGCGTAGTCAACAAGGGTCAAAAGTTGTTCAGGAATGCGGAAAAACAGGAGTGAATATTGCTTGCCTGCGCAAATCTCAGAAGGTCTTTCTGCGTGCAGCGATTGTTGCGCTGGCGTAACTCCAGTGCACGCAGCCACAGCTGGATGCAGCGGTCGAACTGCATCCCGTCGGCGTACACGGCCCCGCGGTAGATGATGGGCTGTGACACGTCCACGTTGTCCTGCCCGAGGATCCGCTCGCGTACGATGAGACCCTCCATGTGCAGTGCGTCGAGGTCGTGCCGCATATTCTCCAGGTCCAACAGCGTGCGGCTCTCGCTGCGCCCGCCATACGCTGCCACGGGCGCAGCCACCGGTTCTTTGGGAATGGGCAGCGCCACTCCCCTGGCGTTGGTTCGCTCCGCCATGGCCAGGTAGAGGTAGTAGAACGTCTTTTCCAGGTCGTAGTGATCACGGTCGTTGGCGAACGAAGCGCCCAGCAGCTCCATGGCCTCGATGCGTGACTCCCTGTCGCAGGCACCCGAGTCTAGGAAGAGTTGAACCACATCTGCCTGGAATGGACAATGCAACGGCCAAAATTACTATGGTGGTGATCGCAAACACAAAACTAACCATCAAAACCGATCATCATCTCCATCACTCTTGCAATCAGGAGCCCCTGAGGATACTCTGCTCCCTGGGGACAAGGGTCGCTTTGAAGACTGCAATGCTTTAGTCAGAGCCACGCATTTTTGTGGTTGAACGACCAATAACTAGGACTTCTTCTGCCAGAGCCCAGAGAAGCTAATACTGCTTACCAGAGGTGGGACAAAGTCATTGTTATGCAAGTCCAAGTCGAGTCGCAAGTCATCAAATTCATGACTCGAGTCTGACTCGAGTCCAAGTCACATGACTCGAGTCCACATCTCATAGGTGGGACAAAGTCATTGTTATGCAAGTCCAAGTCGAGTCGCAAGTCATCAAATTCATGACTCGAGTCTGACTCGAGTCCAAGTCACATGACTCGAGTCCACACCTCTGCTGCTTACTCATATGGTGACTGATTGCAATGCCACCCCGACCAATGAATCTGCACCTGCTACTGTCAGCGAGACTTGGGACGAGGGCATATGCAGAGGTCATCGCAGATTACACGCAACGAACCCCAGCTGTCAAAGTGAATTGATGGTATGACAAACCATAGCTCTGGACATGTTTATTCAGTAACCTAAAAAATGTAAGATTATGAAGAGACAGGGCAGTGGGACAGAATATATGTTCAACTGGAGTGTATTGTTATAAATAACCTCTGATTAATAGCTCATGAATTGTGCATTATATTAAAATCAATATTTTGCTCCACTGCCAGTACCCAAAGTTCAGACCACCCAATACTGTGGTCATGTCCAATCTAAGCTAGTCACATTAAGGATAATTAATATAGATAAATGGAAAACACAAAAATGACTTATGACCATTCTCACCTATGAAACGGGCAAAACACCAACTATATAATGAATTACCTTCTTTACAAAGGCAATTCTATTTTGCGAGTGAATATAACATGATATATTAATAACATGTGCATGCAGGCATTCAACTTGTAAATTGTGGTAGAATGAATGACAATATAAATTCAGAATCAATTATTTTGTAAGTTTTACTATCTCATTTGTCATTTTTCTGATTTTTTCTATCTCGTTTGAAGTCTTGTTTAAGCCATTTCCCTAAATGTACCGTATTTTTTTCAGGATGTTTTCCAACTGTTCATGTGCATCGTCCTCACATTTAAATGCTATATAAATCCAGACTGTAATCATAAATTGTATGAATCAATTTGATGCATTGCGAGAATGGAAATTTATTTTCATCAAGGCCAACACCTCAAAACACAGAACTCCGGCACGACCGCAACTATGCGAGGCAATGCCATGCACAGGGATGGGTCCCGTCCATACCTTGCAGGTCTCGGCGGCCACCTTGAGTGGAGTCATGCCATGATCATTGGGCAGGATCGCAGCCCGCGCTGCCAGCAGCGCTGACACCACATCGGCATGGCCCACCTCGGCGGCGAAGTGCAGTGCCGTGGCGCCACAGTGCGCCCGCACATTGGGGTCGGCGCCTTGGCCCAGCAGAAAGCGCACGACCGAGGCGTGGCCACGGTAGGCGGCGATCATCAGGCAAGTGTTGCCGTACTTGTTGGCGATGGACACGTCGGCCCGGTGCTCCACCAGCAGCCGCACGATGTCCAGGCGGCCGTCAAAGCAGGCGGCGCGCAGAGGGGTGGAGCTCGTCACAGTTATGTGGTTCACGTTGGCATGAGCCTGTGAAGAAGAAGTGCAAGATCAATCTTGACAAAGCTTTCGTGACTGCAGGAATTCATATTCTTTGGGTCTTTCGGTAAAGCCACGTAGATATAATTTTTTTAAATCTACGTGGCTTTACCGCAAGTGATTTCATTTAGGATGCATGGATGTTGGATTATTTGTTGACCGTTGATGATGGCGCTTATGGGATTTATTGCCTATTCACATCGGCACTCATTTACATCATCACCCACGACATAATGCTCACCTACCCACTGTCACCCTTACACTCATGCACCTGTCAAAGACAAACCTGTAACCAACACGTCACCCTCAACAACACCTGTCAACCGTAAACCCACATCACTCACCCATGCCCTCAATCTTCACTGTAGTACCACCTCAATCGCCCACCCTTGCACTCCACATACCTGTCACCCCCCTCACCTGTCAAAACTCTCATTCATCCTCAAACTTCATCTATCACCCACACCTATAAACCGTACCAATCATACTTCCTCAGCTGTCATCTGTTCTTGCTTATGGCAATATTGTTCAGAAGCTAAATGTCAAGGTCTGATAGCTACGAGAGGGCTTCAGGAGAGTTTGTGTAGTTTTGCTATTCCCCCATTGAAGGAGTGGAGACTACAGCGGTTTACTGTATGATCCACCTATTCCTGTCACCCACGAACCCTTCCTGCCTCACATATTAATAACCCTCACGGTATCACTCACACCATTCCTCCCACGCATAATTCGTTCTAATGTCACTCTCAACCACCTCCCTTCCACTTTCACCTTCCATGCCTTTCCATGCCTTTCCTTCTCACATGCCGCCCTCCCTGACCTGATGCCCTCAACTCGGACCCACATCTGTCCCTCAGACACCACATCAATCACCACCTGTATCATTCACTGCCTCACCCTCGCCCACCTCGCCTCCTCACGTTCCAGTCACAACCAACGCCTGCTTCACATAATTCAGCCAATCTCAACATTCATACGCCATAGTCAATCACGCTCACCTTCAACCACTAGCTTGATCACCCTCAACTTCTTCTTGGTTCTTTTGGTAAAGTCACAGGTCTGTCGGAAAGACAGCGTCTTTCCAGACGCTGTCTTTCCAACAGACCTGTTCTTCACCTGAGGACGGCTGCTTGTGTTGTGGCCGAAACGTCGTGAGAATTGTATTATTTTATTATGTTTTATTTTTATTATTGTATTATCTCCCTTCTACGTGACTTTACCGAAAGAACCAAGAAGATGAATCCCTGCAGTCACGAAAGCTTTAAATCGAAATTCACCCTCAACTTCTTCACTGCACCCGACTCAAATGTCATTCTCACTGCGACCTTCCCTCACCCTCACCCCTTCACCCACCGTGTCTTTTTTCTATTTGCGTGTATTTATGTCACTGTTAAGACTAAAACATTGCACCAATTTGCACCTGTACCTAACTTTTTTTCTGGCGGCTCTTGCTGTCATATATTTGCACTTTTTTTAGTCCAGTGTTTCGTTTACGACGGTCAAATACCTCGTTTATTAGTTGTGCAATATCCCTTAAGTACTCTACGATGTACTTGTAACTCTGCAATACAATATTCGTGGATCATGGGACTTCCTTTGCCAGTACCAAAATATGAGAATAGGTTTTCCCCTTTTTTCTGGCAACAAAACAGCTGTTCAAGATGTTAAAACACCAAACTGAAACTTTTTACAAGGAATCATGTCTGCATTAACCACAATATTTGTGGTCAAAATGCAAACAAAAAACACTCAGAGTATGATTCCTTGTAAAAGGTTTCAGTTCGGTGTTTTAACATTTTAACACCTGTTTTGTTGCCAGAAGGGGAAAACTTATTCTAATATTCGTGTAGTTTTTTGCCTTTTGTGGCTGCTGTGCTCACGAACCATGGATCTCCCTTGTAAAATAGCCGGGCAACCAGCTAAATGCTATCATCCGTGTAACAAATCAAATAATACCTCTGATTAGCACGGTTGGCTGTGTACGGTGAAAAAGAAGTTCAACACGTGCACAAACCCAACTTGTCACCGCCACCCGTTACCTCCACACTTACCTTTTCGCATCACCTGCGAACCACCCACCCCCAACCACCACCACCACGTCTCACTCGTCCATTCCCGTTACCCCACTGTGTCAACCTCATCTCAAACCTCAACAACCACCCACCCCAACCACCCACCCCAACCACCACCCCCACCACGTCTCACTCGTCCATTCTGTCACCCCAGCTTGTCAACCTCATCTCAAATCTTCACAACCCCCCCCCCCACCACGTCTCACTCGTCCATTCCCATCACCCCCCCCACCCTGTCAACATCATCTCAAACCTTCACAACCACCCCCACCACGTCTCACTCGTCCATTCCTGCCACCCTATCGTGTCAACCTCATCACAAATCTCAACAACTACCCACCCCCGACCACCACCACGTCTCACTCGCCCATTCCCATCACCCCACCGTGTCAACCTCATATCAAATCTTCACAACCATCCCAACCACCACCACATCTCACTCGTCCATTCCCGTTACTCCACCGTGTCAACCTCATCTCAAACATTCACACCCACCCCAACCACCACCACGTCTCATTCGTCCATTCCCATCACCCCACCCTGTCAACATCATCTCAAACCTTCACAACCACCCACCAACACGTCTCACTCGTCCATTCCCATCACCCCACCCTGTCAACCTCATCTCAAATCTCAACAACCCCAAAACCACCACCACCTCTTCATCATCGCCACCCACGTAGTAAGCACACCTCGGACACGAGGAAGTTCACCACGGGGTAGTGCCCCGCGCCCGCCGCGCACCACAGCGCCGTGGCGCCCTCGATCACGTATCCGTCGAACTTGACGGTGCCCGTCTGCTCCGTGTCCACGCGGTAGTGCTCCACCAGCAGACGCACCACCCCGACGTGGCCGTGTCGCGCGGCGGCGATGAGCGGCGTCGCCTTCTGTCCGCCCAGGCGGGTGCTGTGCTCCAGCGCCGAGCGCTCCTCGTCCGCGTTCCTGTCCAGCAGGAGGGCGGCGAGCGTGAGGGCCTTGCCCTCGCTCGCCGCACGGAACACATTCGCGGCGAGGGCTTCGTAGTCTTTGGCGGCGGTCGATGTTTGTTCGGGCGGCTGCTGTTGGTGCTGTTTATGCTGCTGCGGAGATTTGTGGTGGTGGTGGTTGTTGTTGTGGTGGTGGTGGTGGTGGTACCCATTGACATCCATTGCGTCTTGTCACGACGGGGAGCAGGAAGCGGCGGCGGCGCTCGCGGTGACGTCACCGGCGAAGCGGATGGGGGCGGGGCGACGGAGGGGGGCGGGGCGACGGAGGGAAGCGGGGCGACGGAGGGGGGCGGGACGGAAGGGGCGGGACGGAAGGGGCGGGGCGACGTAGGGGGCGGGGCGGTCGGGGAGGAAGCGCTCCGGTGGCCATCTTGGTAAGGGGCAGTGCGAAAGGCAACGCGACAAATGCAATGGAGGAATTGAACGCGTCCCGAGGCGATGTGTGCAGGAGGGTAAATACCGCGACTCGTCCTCGACGACGACGGATCCCGCTCAGCGCCCAACAGCGGCGACGGATCATCTTGCACCCTGCCCAGTGGGTCCCACCATCCCTCCACCCCCCACAAAAAAACAGCGCCACTAGGGAGACAAAGGCGGCCGGGCGTGGGGTGCTGGCCCCCCGCCCCCTCGTGTGTCACCGCGCCGGCCTTCGTAGGTGCTCGCGAACACCCCCCCCCCTCGATAACAACAACAAAGCCTTGACTTTAAAGCTTTCGTGACTGCATGAATTCATACTCTTTGGGTCTTTCGGTAAAGTCACGAAATACCCAAAGATTATATAAAAATAAGTAAGATTTAAGTAAACTTTTTAACAACAGGCTTTAATGAAATGTACCGCACTAGTAATGGTAGAACTCCACGACTCCAGGAAATGGCCGCGAGGCTTGCTGTAACGTAAGGGGCCTTGATGATTTACAGCCAACGTGAGTTGAGCGTGGACAATTAGACCCAAGCCGAAACATAACATAAAAAATGAATGTAATTTTTTTTAATAGAATATAGTGTTGTCATTAGTATGACATAAGTATACCAAGTTTGCAGTCGATATCACATTGGGAAGTTGGTTAAAATTGAGTTACAAGATTTGAGGATACAACAGCAACAACAGACAGAGTGAGTTAAATAAAAGAGTAATAAACACATTCCTGCGGATGGAGCTGGTAGGAACGTTGGGTTGCTCGGTCAATGGCCAGGATCAACGGCGGCGTGGTGTATTCCGCAAATATGCCCGACTGTGAGGGAGGGCATAAGCCGGCGTGAGTAGGTTAAACGTTGAGTATTCTTAGGTTTTTTCGGTAAAGTCACGTAGGTAAAACATCAAAATTAATGAAAATAAAATAAAACAAAAATCACGACGTTTCGGAGGCAACACAAGTCTCCGTCATCAGGTGGGACCGTCACAGCCGAATTAGCTGCATCAAGTGAGGCAATGATTCAAGATGTAATCCCTTATAAGCAAGTTGAAGAGGGGAGGCGAGGGGGGGGGCTCACTCGAGAGCAGACTAAAACCCAGCTGGGTACGGGTAGGGTACGGGTACGGCCGGGTACGGGTACCCGTTTGCGACCCTGGTGCGGCCGGGTACGGGTAAGGAAACAAAACCCAATTCTAGATTTGAAGCTTTCGTGACTGCAAGGATTCATACTCTTAGTTCTTTCGGTAAAGTCACGTAGGTAAAAAATGAAATTAAAATTAATAAAAATAAAAATCACGACGTTTCGGAGGCAACACAAGTCTCCGTCATCAGGTGGGACCGTCACAGCCAGATTTGCTGCATCAACTAAGAGTATGAATCAAAACCCGTTTGCGACCTCTGCCGCTAGCACTGGGAGAGCCCTTTCAAATGTCATGAGTTGAGACGTCAAGCGCTCTAAGATCCTTTGGCGTAGATTTCAGTTTTCAGTTTCATTTGTTAGGTATAATCCTGTGAGCCATGCGGCTCTTGACTCGGGTGCAACCGCAACAAACAAAAACATGAACAAGAAACATCTTAAAGTGACTTCACGCAACAGAAAAATCCAGGAAAAAACAGCAAAGTCTCCAGATAAAACACCGCATTTCAACGCTGTGTGCAAAAATCCCATTGGGATGCAAGTCAAACAATAACAACCATAAGACAATTTAGATTAAAGTTATCAGGCTAACTCTGTACTACAACAAACAAACATGGCTAAACCAAAACGTTTTCAAAATCACCAAATTAAAGCTATAAAAACAATGTAACAGTGATCATTGGAACTGTGATTCAAATTTAACAATAAACGATACATAACATGTAAGGGAGGGCGCTCTATTACAAATCATCATCTTAATCGTATAGTCTTACATTGCATTGTAGCAGTTCATGCAGAGGTTTTATCAATCCACTGCTGGATGATCACGGGGGTTGTTTGACCATGCTTCACTGCGCTGGTCAATGCGTGTTGGTGAAGGCGGGAAGCATAGCACATAAGTACAGTCCAACCATTGATTTCGCTGCAGTGCCCTCTGCTGCCCAAGGTAACAATAACATGCTCCAATAACAATGGAGATTTTTTTGTGACATCTCACCCATAAAGCTGATTTACTTATGGCATTCATCAGCGAAATACAAAATTAAAGCAAAAGATCTAGCATGCGACATGAAACCTATTTTCTTCAGAATTTACTTACATTACCAGAAGGCACATGCGTATTCGCTGAATTATAACCTAAAATAATTAAGTTCAGCAGCCAATTAATCTGTACCAATGTTTGCCAGCAGAATGCACAGTACCAGCACTTGACCGATGATGGAGATGATGTTTTTTTTGGAGTAGTAATGGTCTCATTTGCCACGAAAAATGCAACGTTTTTTGGCAATTTAACAGTGGATAGATCATCATTTATATGGAGCCATTAATTTGCGCTTTTAATCTGCTCTCGAGTTGTTAAAATATTTTGTCCATTACCAATAACCAGCATGAAGACAAAACCACCTGATTAAATGGTTAACGGTTTTGTCTATAGCAATGTTGAGGGCTTCAGTCCGATCACTATTGACTGCACAAAACAAATTATATCTAGTTTGGTACACTCTAGGTTCCTGAAAAAAAAACCGTGTAATTGACACGTGATGAATGCTTTGTGTAGGGAATTGAAAGGTGTGCCCCAAATGTAGGGAAAGAGGTCTCGTGAAGTGACCTCAGAATTCAGAAGTAGTTCACTGACATCAACTTCTGGGCCCATCCTCTTATACATGGTGATGTGCTACGAGATTGCGATTTCCAAATGGTTGTGTTTTCATCATAGAACATGTAACCAACACTGCCATGATAAGTAAGACTTGAACGGATAATATCTCTTTCCAACTTTATTCAACGAGCTTGTAATTTAAATATATGCTATTTTTTGTTGGGAAATAAAACAAATTCACATGAGCAAAGATAAAAAAAAATAGTGCTCAATATCTATTGTGCAATATCTTTATCCTTTTTCAGGTCTTATATCGTACAATATATCACCGTATGATGATATAGCGGCAACACTATGAAGCACAGCTTGTTGCTTTGGTTTCCAGGAATTGCAGTTCCATGTCAACACACGCCCTGGCTCCTTGCAGGCCATGCATCAGAGTCTAGTTTGTGGGATGTACACAAAAGAAATCATCGTGCAAACTCATGTACACAAATGTCAACTCCAGAAATGGTCACTTTGTTTGAATGGAAACCCCGGCTCGGGGAATGAAGCTACCCTGTTTGGCAGGGGGCGACGGGGGGGGGGGTGGGAAACACACGAGAGATGGACTTACACTGTACAGATGCTGTGGTTTTTCTGACTCTCTCCTAACCACACCAGCTACACCATCATAACAGCTAAGACATTGCCCTTGCAGATAAATTAAACACATTGAATTTTTATGTAAACATATTTTTTACATGTATAATAACATGAATAAACACAGAAAGAACACATGTTGGTAATTATATTTTACATGCTGTGCTTAAAGAGTTTCCCAAACCCACACAGTGGCACAACAGATGGGAATCGCTTAATAAAGGTGAACAGAAAACCACCCACTTGAAATAGTAATTATAAACTGTCACACATGGAATCTAGCAATACCAGGCTCACCTTTGGAAGGATTGTCAAGTTTCTCATAGGGCTACATGTCTTTGCAGATATACAGTGAGTGACTTTTATTTTCGATGGTGAGATTGAAAAAATAGAAAAAATATTTTTTTTTGCAAATGTGATCCAAGTTAACAACTGGCAACAACAAAATGCATTTAGTGTGGCAGTCCAATGTACTAAGGTTAAAGCAAAATGTTATTCAGGTGGAAAGGTGAAGCACGGGTCATACGTCACTCACCATTGATGTTAACCCTGGCTGGGAATCGAACTCGGCTAGCCGGGTTGAGGGTGCAGTGCACTACTAACTACTGCGCCATCACTCCACCCCACCGTTATACCATTGTAAAATGCGTGTACAGCATATAAAGGACAGGTATTACCTATGGTCACTTTAGTTGTCATGAGAGCTCCTTTGCCAGTATAAAATTATGATAATAGGTGTTTCCCCTTTCTGGCAATAAAACAGTTGCTAAGATGTTAAAACACCAAATTTAAACCTTTGCAAGGAATCATGTCTGCATTAACCACATATACAAACTAAAAACATGCTCTGACAGTATGTGCATTGTCTTTGAACCTGTTTTATTGCCAGAAAGGGGAACAACCTATTATCATAATTTAATTCTGGCAAAGGAGGTCTCATGATGTAGCTGCTCAACCTGAGCTTTCAATGTCCTGATAGTGCATTGTCTTCGTGCTGTTCGCCTTTTGGCGTCCTCTGATCTAACACCGTTTGAGACTAGGCTCTAAAGAAAGCTGTCTCTGGTGTGGACCAATCAGTTTCAAAGACAATGCATTTAGTATCAGAGCACGTTTTTGTTTTCATGTTCACCGCAGGTATATGTGGTTAATGCAGACATGATTCCTTGCAAAAAGGTTTCCGTTTGGTGTTTTAACATCTTAACACCTGTTTTATTGCCAGAAAAGGGAAAACCCTATTATCACAAGTATTTCTATGATTAATGAGAGTGAGTTGTTTAATAACCGACTAATTTCAAATGGTTATCACACAATGCACTGTTATTGGACACATGTCAATTGGAACCACTCAAGTTATGCTATATCTTGTGGTACCAACAAGTGGAAATATCTGGTCTCGGCATGAACTACGTGAAATACTTTTCAAAACAGCGACAGTACTTTAACAATAAACCTATCAGTAGGTGGCAGTATTGTTCTGATTGTGTCATTCAGTCAAAGGAAGTTTGGCTCTTTGGCAGAGACCCCCAAATACCACAATGAGAGCTTTCGACTTAAGCGTGAAGAGTCAGGGCAAGGACATGATGCCACTGTGGAGCACAAACTTTAAAGGAAATGTTACTGCCGCTTATATTTTACAAACACGACCGTAACTACATTATGTACATATCATTTGTAGGGGAGCGGTGGCACAGGACTTAGCTCGCTGCGTTATGAACCTGACCATCTGAATTTTATTTCCAGAGTGGCTAACATCAGTGGTGAGTTATATCTGAACGGGTCCTGCCTTTCCTCCTTCGCTAAACACGCATTGAGCAGCGCGGTGAAGTATGGTCCAACAGCCCTCATGACCTGCACAGTATCAGGACAGTGTTTATCCAGCAGTGGATTAAAAAGGGACTGTGACTTGAAAATTATTGACTATGTAATTTGAAATGAGCTTGCATTTCAGAAAAACAGCGAATAAAAAAGTGAGAAAATAAAACTTGACACTGTGGGATTTGATCTGGCCTGACAGTGGGATAAAACTCAATTTGCAAAAAACCAACATCCTTAATAAATAACATGGATATAGACTCTTTTGTATCCCACACCAAGTCAGCAAGTACAAATGCTGTTAAAGATTTTTGCATGTTACATTGTATCCCTCTGTTAATAGAATCCCAGTAAAATCTAAGATGCTTTTTTTTCACTGCCTGTTTTGCAGACCCCAGGAGCTGTGCTTTATTGTTTAATGGAACTGCGTGTGGTCCTTCGAGACTACAGCTCAACAAGACTTTTTCCTGATATAGTTTCCTATGCACTATTGTGTATTCTAACTATATATATCTAGCGAATAAGCTTTCCCAGAAAAAAATAGACTGTGTTTTGATACTTATCTGCACAAATTCCCATACCCAGGGCACACTGGAGAGAAATAGAGTATGCAAATGCAAGCACACTATGTATCTGCAAGCACACTTGCAAAATGGAAACGATCCTGAGGACTCACTTTTGCAGAATGAAAAAGAGAATGTTTGATTCGACCTTCCATCATCAGCAACAGTGATCCATCCACTTTTATCGATGAAATGCATCCAAACATTGTCACCATCCCTCATCGCAGTCCGACAATACAAAGACTAGCATAAGTACCCGGCGTTGCCCGGGTGAAAAATATATTTCTTAATAACCTTACATATATACACAGATGGGCTGCTACCCCTGCCCCCCCCCCCCCCCCCTGGCACGATCTCCTCGGCCGCTGTGCAGTAATATGTACGGCCTATAGTGTGGTGGGGTGTCGAGGCCTAGTACCGTGCAGAGCCTCCGGCCTCGCCTAGATTGCCCATCCGGCTGAGGCTGGGTACCGGGGCCGTTACCCCCCCCCCCCCCCGCGCTACAATAATACTGTTTAATCGCTATAATTTTATAATCTACCGACCCTATAATAGTAATTGCACACATTGTGGTGGGGGGGGGGAGTGAAGAGGACGTGAAACTTTGATGAATTTACCTCAGAGTCGCGTGTTAATGCGTGCGCATATTTTTAACGGGAATTAAAAATGGCGTCCACCCCGCAGCGAATGCGTCGCTACCCGTTGCCAGGGGCAACCGCCGTCCAATGAAACTGCGTATGGTCCGGCGACAGACAGACAGACAGATTTGCGATTTTATATATATAGATACCTTTCGCTGCTGGCCATGGGCTAATTTCATCGCTCCATCTCCGCAGTGGCCTTCCTCTTATGTTGCATCCTGTGGCTGCCATTCCGTAATCAGTCTTGACCATCGGCCCTCATGCTTCCTACCAATATGTCTTGCCCGAATTCACTTGTTTCATCATTTTGTTAGGCTTTTAATGAATAATTTACAGCCCTTTGTCAATCCGTCGCTGGATGAAGGCCTCCGCACACCTTGTCGTTGATACTTTGCTACGCTGGCCAGTGCAGATTGGTGAAGGGGAGCCCACGACTGGTTCACATATCACTCGCCACTGATGTTATCTGTAGCCAGGACTCAAACTCAGGCCGCTGGGTACATAGCGCAGTGCACAAGCACTCTTCCCTCAATTGGCCGTGACTCGCTTAACAACAAGCAACTGCTAAAGTTGCAAAACCCAGTATTTTTGTTGTTGTTGTGCCACGTGAGGTCAAACTTTTTAGAGGAGTGATAAAGTTGTGTCTTTGTGCTGTGTGCAAACACAGACAGATATTTGTTGGGCAGCTACCCAGTTTTTACTACTACATGTACTATATTTACCCAAGAATGTCAGTGTGTAATGCACGTGACGTCACTCCACGTCGACCAGCCCCCCTCATTAATGATCATGAACAGGTGACGTCACTCCACATCGACCAGTCCCCCTAATTAATATTCATGAACAGGTGACGTCCTCCAAATGGACCCCCCCCCCCACCATTAATAATAATTAGCGGGTGACGTCACTCCACATGGGGGGGCGAGGCGCCTCCTCACCCCTCCTCGGCGTCAACTTACAACCCTCACTACAGAGGCAGAACCCTCACGTCACGTGGTCTCCGTAACGCTGTTGAGACATCGACGTAAAAAGGACATCATAATGAACAAGGGATTATAGCCTTTAAATGAAATAGGTCTGTGTCACCGCGACCTTACAAATTGCACACGCATTGATGCAATGAATATCACGTCGCGGTCTGCTTTTCGCTTGCAAGTTTCAGATTTACTGCAATACACCCGTCGTCCTTGGACGGGCAAAAGGCGAGTTACTACTAGCCAAGAATGTCTGTTTGTGTGTAACGCGCGTGACGTCACTCCACATGCCACACCCCCCCCCCCGTCATTAATATTCATGAGCGGGTGGATTTTTACACTCACGCAGAAGAAGGTAGAGCGGAAATATTTTTTTTCTCTCCAAAATTCGCTTTAAGTTTGACGTTTCTTTTAATGAAAATGAATCTAATAAATAATTATATGCAGCAACAAAGTGGATTTGGTGTCTTTATTTCTTTCTTCAACACTTGAGACAAAAGGTAAGTCTAATTTATGCTTCAACATTATGGTAAAATAGACATTTCTCGGTGATTTGCTAGATATTGTATCGAATTCCAATTTATTTCAACCCCAACGACCGAAAGCAGACGAGAATAAAGTATCAGAGTAGTGAATTTTAACAAATTGAAGGTCAGTTATATACAGTGCTACAGTGACATGAAGTGAGGTGTTTTATGACATCGTTTTGAGGCAGATTCACTGCCATTAATACAGTGCTACAGTGAAATGCAGTGAAGCGTTTTATGAAATTCTTTCGTGTAAGATTTACTGCCATTAAATTTACACAAGATACAATTATACTCTGCTTAATTTTTTCGTAAATATTACAGCTTCCGTCCTAGGATGGGCAAAGAAGCTAGTCTTTTAATATGTAGTTTGTAATACAAAAAAAACCCATATCATGAATAAATAAAGCAACAATGTAAAGAGTGTATAGACCACTGCAATTCATGCACACATACATATGCAATGACATATAAACAATATACAAGTTCTAGATTTGAAGCTTTCGTGACTGCAAGGATCCACATACTCTTTGGTTTTGTCGGTAAAGTCACGTAGGTTAAAAAAGGAAAACGAAAAAAATAAATTAAATCACGACGCTTCAGAGGCAACACAAGTGTCATGTTCTCCTCCTGAGAAAATATATACGTGCTACAAAAAAATCCAATATAGTATACTGAAATGTTTATTAAAAACCTGTACGAAACAGGATACATCAGACAGCTTCATACATAAGACTGAATTTACCAGGTGATCCATTTATAGATGTCACACTGGTTTCTAAAAACCCTCTTCTCAACAGGCGATGGCTCCACATCTTGCAGAGGAACATAGAAGGAAGGTGGTGGCATGGATGGAGATTCGCGGATCTGTGCCATGCACGCAACTTTTTTACGGAGAAAGTTGGACGTCCACCGCCAACAAAGGAAAACAATTCAGAAATTGTATCTAAAACAGTGGAAAAAAAAACCGTCAGAACTAAGGAGAATGTGTTGTGTGTACATAATGCAATGCGTTGCAGCCCTCAGGACATCGCTGGATGACGTTTTCCCTTTAGTGAGGTGTCTATAAATGGTAATTGGACTTGCAATCCAGAGGTTACAGCCTTAATTCAATTTCCCCGCGTGGCAGTTGCGACAACGGCCACGTTTTTACATTTTCCACACGCGTCTGTCCATCTAACAATACAAATGGGTACACCACGGGCAGTTGATCAGCAGGTCGCGTATGGCGGGGTAAAGTTTGGGTACTTCCACCGCTTCCAAGATGTCTCACCAGCCTGGATGAGTAGGCCAATGCCTTCTATGGGGACATTCCAGAGCTTTATCTAAGCCAGGGGTCGGCAACCAACATAACAAGAAGAGCCATTTTTTTTCGAATTCGGTACAAAACTCAATATTTCAAGAGCCGCAATCCACGTGAATACGTTCATTACGTCACGAAGCAGTCCGTAAAGAACCGCAGGTTTCCGACACCTGATCTAAGCGGAGGCCCTTCCATCAGACAGTGGTATGAGCAAGCAATTGCAGGGCCGCACCTTTACCCTTTTTTAATCTATAAATGGGTCACCCTGTATAAAGCACCACCATGATTGGACACAGCCTTGCTTTGACTCAGGAGTCACAACACCATATGGCGGTTAGGTCGTGCAATAAACTCGCCCTGACATTTTCGCAAAGCCTGGCCAGCTCTCGGCCTGCCACGGTGAAGCAGCAAAAAATATATATTGGCGTGGTGAGCTAAAGTCTGTGGGGTCCAACTAAATAAATGTTTTCAACCAATCGTGTTTGGTTGAGCTGTCTAGTAATCCAACTCAATGAAGCAGGCAAGATCAGATTGGGCAGGTTAAAGCTGGGCGTATTTGGTAGGAATGGCGTCAGACGATATGTCTGATGCGGTCACTAATGCCTGCACTCAATGAGCCTGCCATTTTAAGCACCGCCTGCAACCTCTAATCTTGTTCTGAGTTTCCATAGAGGGTTAATGGTAGGGTTTGATTGGTCTGAGCTAATGCAGTGCAGCAGCAATGTTTGCCAGCAGGCTTTTAGCTTGCAACCAGCAATAATATGATGGAAAGAGCAGATGAGGTCATGTTAATTAGGGTAGGAAAAAAATCCATCTTTACGCTCGCCTAATTTATAGACTGGCGAGCACGTTGCACCTTTATCAAAGTAATTTAAGAGAGATAGCAATTATGTTGTGATCCTATTATATCCCAGTTTGTACAGCCTAACAATGCTGATGTGCAGCACTGGGGATCGTCGTCCTCACGACAATGATGTGCGTGTGTGTGTGTAACTGTAGCCATGTGGAGTAGTCGCGGCTGCGGCCCCTTGCCGCCAGACACAGTGGCGCTGGGCTCTCCGGCGTTCGGTTTAACCCCTTCACCTATGCCATTACTGTCTCTTGACCACATCGGTGGGGGGAATTGTTATTCGTCTGTGCCATTGCTTGTGTGTGTGTGTAAGTATACACGGTGTGTCCGTGTGTGGGATTTGGGTTTAGATGTCTCTTTGTGCGTGTGTACATGGTGTCTTTGTGTGTCTCAAATTGTGTGTTGGGTACAGTGTGTGTGTGTGTGGGATTGTGTGGCTCAACTTGTGTGTGTACATGCCGTGTACCATGTAATTGGTGGTGTGCGGATTTACGTACAGTGGAGTCGTGACAACATTTAAACACATTTTCTTCAAAAACTACATTATAGATAGAGAGAAACAAAAATTGAGACGGGTTTATTTGCTGATATTTTGCCGTGCCGTCGTAATGGAATAAATAAACACCTGGGAGAGCTGCATATTAGAAATGTTAGTGACATTCCTTTCCGTAACGGTGACCTGTGACACAGTATGCAAAAGCTTTTGTATAATTGCAGAAAGCAAGGCCTGCACAAGCATTGGTGGCATTAATTCTAGATTTGAAGCTTTCGTGACTGCAAGGAATCATATTCTTAGGTTTTTTTCGGTAAAGTCACGTAGGTAAAACATCAAAATTAATGAAAATAAAATAAAATAAAACAAAAATCACGACGTTTCGGAGGCAACACAAGCCTCCGTCATCAGGTGGGACCGTCACAGCCGAATTAGCTGCATCAAGTGAGGCAGCTAATTCGGCTGTGACGGTCCCACCTGATGACGGAGACTTGTGTTGCCTCCGAAACGTCGTGATTTTTGTTTTATTTTATTTTATTTTCATTTATTTTGATGTTTTACCTACGTGACTTTACCGAAAAAACCTAAGAATAAGCATTGGTGGACTACTTTCCTCAGAGCCCAAGACTCAAAAGGGCAACAGGGTCAACATAGAAGTTCAATTTTACAATGTTCTTAACCTAAATATACAGCGATGTTACGTTGAAGAGTAATTTATCAACACAGATTTGTACACTCTTGCTTGAATTTACAATGTGTCTATGGTGCACACACGCGATTGAATGTAGTGCCCTCCCAAACATAGACGAAATGACAAAAAAATCCCATACATTTTGGAACATAATTAAATGTAAATACTTGTGCTTTTCCAACTCAATTATATGTAAAACTTTTTCCCAACACACTGTCCTTAAAAAAACGATCTCCAAAAGTGATAACACGAGGAGTGGAAAAAAAATGGGCATTTGAGATATTTCACCAATATTGAATTTCTGGCTCGCATTTATTTAAAATGAAAACTCCCAAATTTCATTAACGCAAAACTGATCCTTTGTTAAGGCCTTCAAAGCCTTCCTGGAAAAAAAAAAGTAAACACGGTGGCCCCATCCGCTTCCTCCGGCGATATCATCTCTCTCCGCGAGGCTGCCTGGGTGCCACAGATCCTCCGTCGCTTGGCGCGCGAGCACTTTCATTTGCCTGGGGCCGCCGCAAATTAAAAACAGCGCCCTCCTTCACCAGCCCTGTACGCAATGGCATTATGTGTCTGGGAGCTTAACTATAAACTAATACTCCCACGACTACTACTACTGCAGTACTTCTGCTAGATACGAGAGATGAACTCGAGATAACATCAGGCGATCTAGAAGAGATGGATGATGGTGGAAATTTGTTCGGGTCCCATCGTATGTTGAACTTCTTTTGTACCATACGTAGTAAACCGTGCCAATCGGAGGTACGGGAAGGACAACCAACTGTACATCGTCGCAAATGATGCGGCGGAAGGGAAAGACGACGAATCCTATTAATACAGTACAAGATTAGCTCAACAACAAATGGAAGGTGTGGATCTTCCTCCATCGATGGAAAATCAGGAACTCACCAAACTGTGAATGCGGTGAGGTGCAAACCATGAGGCGTATTGCTGATGGATGCCCAATACTAGGCGCCTATTCTGGTGGAACAAGTGGACTCCACTCACCTACCAGCACGGATGCCGTGGGATGGCTTACAAAATGGAAGAAAAATGCACCCTATCACCTTTTACAAATGTCTTACGAAAGAAAAAGATAGGGTGCGGGGGTGGTGGTGAATCGTTCCAGACCCGGCATATATATTCCTGTTTTTATATTAGGTCTCTGGGTATATCATCGTGATTGCGTGACGTCAGCAAGGGCTGTAGTTTTGGAACGTTTCCTCTGTTACTCTGGGCTGTGTGCCATGGCCTATCAAAGGCAACAAGTGTATGGAGGCCCGATTTATCTGGTCCCCGTGTGGACACCATAACCTCACTGATCTGAAGCATCTGAGTAGGCGTTCAACCAATCGCAAAATGCTTCGTACCGATTGCTTCGGCATATAATATTGACCAAATAAATGACATTAACCCAGTCGATCTGCACGACTACAGGTACTTCAACACGGAGAAGAAACCCAGAGGCCAAGGGGGGGAAGCTGCGTGTGGGGGAAAGTTCAGAACCGAGGCGAGGGGGTGATTGTGTGTTACGCAAGAGCAGTGGTAGCCTGGGACAGGCTGTCCCAACACGCGGTGGAGGCTGATTCACTGAGACTCTTCAAGAAACGCCTTGATGAGGTTCCAGAATTGATCGGCTACTGACGATCCGGATGGGCTAGATGGACCCATCTTCTTGGTTCTTTCGGTAAAGTCACGTAGAAGGGAAATAATAAAATAATAAAAATACAACATTATAAAATAATTCTCACAACGTTTCGGCCACAACGCAAGCAGCCGTCCTCAGGTGAAGAACAGGTCTGTCGGGGAGACAGCGTCTGAATGAAACACCACCACGCTTGGAGTGTATATTTAAGCTGGGTTGGAAGGAGAAGAGCGCCTTGACAATAGAATTTGCATATCAAGAGGAATTTAGCATATTTATTGGAAATGCAGATTTGTGATTAGTACTGCTTGTAAAATGCGTAGGAGGTGAGCGGGGGGTTTCAAAGTCATATTATATATCTCGGCCTCGCTGTGCGCTGCGTTGCACCGCTAGTCGAGTAGATAACCATGTGTTCAATAAACCCTCGGAGCCAGGATGACCGTCCAACTCCGATCGTCATTCATTGATTGTAACAGGTAAAACTGGTGAGAAAACACAGATACAGCATCTGTTATAATTCGGAAACACCCACACAATGAACACCACAGCATCAGAACATTGTCTCAGATAACAATAGATCCTGGAAGGACCAGGCCCCCACATTACCCCTGAACAACTAGACAAAGGCACAGGCTGGTGCGTTGCATACAGGCACATAGTGTATTCATCCCACTGCACCCCAAATGTACAGCATTACACTTAACACTAAACTGTGGATGAGATACTTCGTCATCACTCTCAGGATCGCAACATAGGCACAAGTCTGACTCGACCTACTAAATCACAAGTAACATCCACAATAAGGAAAGTCACAGGCTTCGTTACTAACTAGGCCTCGTATTTACTACAACAACTTAACGGCACCATAAAGGCATTTACATTGCTATAACGGTCATTCCAACATTACAACAGCATTTCCAATATTATAGGAATATAAACAACTTACAGATAATGCTTCTTAAGCTCCCACAATGGACAAATGCGGCTGTGGTCTCACTGAGATGCGATGCGTGCCGCCATCTTGACTTATCTGTGTAATGGCTGACGCCCGCGTGGTACAGTGGAAATCTAACATCGTCACTTCCTGGTCACGTGACCAACATTAGCATAAAAAAAACAGGAACTTCCTGTGAACGTACGCTCCCCATCTGCCGTGAGGCAAGACATTATAGATGGACCCAATGTAACTGTTCTTGTGTTCTTAAATGCAGATTTTCAGTCGTCCCCCCCCAAGTGACCGCACCTCCTGGGGCTTCTGAGAGCAAACAAAAAACAAAACAGCCTGCACGCCATGGGGGCCAATGTTGGCTTTTCCACTTTGCAAGTTGCATTTCATTCCGTCGAAGACCACGAATATTATCTTTATTAAATCTGTAGCGCCATAATTTGTAAATACTGCATGTTTCGTTTAAAAAAAATGTGTTATGCCATTGAAAGAAAAACATCGATTGAAGGTGGAATTTCCAACACCTGCTAGCACTTAAAAATAAGTACACAGTGTAAGGTTTGTTAGCAGTGTTAATGTAGGGTAACGTAAAATACACTTGCCTATGCCGCCGTTGTCACTAATTATAGGTGGCAATGAGCGTGCTGTCATTAGCCAGTTGCAACAACACCTTTACAAATAAACCCGTTTGTCGCACTATACTCGTACATTTTCTATAGACAGCACAGCACCACGAAACACAATGCAGTGTTTATTTTATGATATATGTCTTCAATTCACCAGGTCCCATGACATGTAAATACGTGTGTGCGTGTGAGATTATTATTGTAATTATTGTTATTACTATGAGTAATTCAGCTAAGGGCTGAGTGAGTATGTGTGTGTGGGGAGCAGTAGTGCAGCGGTTAACATGCTGCACTATGGATTTGGCGACCAGAGTTCGATTCCCGCTCGCTACCAACAACAGTGACGATTATCTGAAACCGGTCCTGGGCCTCTCAGCTTCAAATGAGTATCTGTTGTGGTGTGTAAACATCGACACTGGGGACACAAAGGTGGCCGGGCGTTGTGCTGGCCTTCCACCCCTCGTGTGCCGTGTCGGCCTTCATAGGTGCGTGCAAACAGCATTTAACAAAAAAGTCTGTTATGGCTATACGGGGGGGGGGTCTGTGTTTTTGTGGCCAGCACCACTACTGACAATTCAATATACACCTTGAGATACAGACTCAATTTTAATCGTACAATTATAATTTATATCCCTTTCTTAATCCACTGCTGGATGGACCTCGCCATACTTTGTCGGGCATTGGGCTTGTGAAGTGTTGATAGCTGAAGGTGGGTGGAAGCCAGGACCAGTTTAAATGTCACTCCCCACTGATGTGAGCCGTGTCTATACATTAAATGAAGGTCGCTGGGATAATAGCGGAGTGCGCCGACAACTGTGCTACCGATCTAACCATTTCATAAATAGTGCATTTGCTATTCATGCCATTCTTACAGCGATAAAATCTATAATCACACAGGTGATGTGGTTATGCTTTGAAAGCTTTACTGAGCATATACGCCTTGAGTACAGTATTATTAAAATAATTAACACGGTGTAACATTATTTTGTTCCTGGGTAGTAAGTGTTATTTCCTAATTTCTTATGCCTCAAAAGTCCAGAAAATGGCTATTATTCCCCACACACTTTGCTTTTGTGACCAGGACAGTGATATTTTGAAATTTACCTATTTTCCAGAACATTCCAGATAGTTTAAATGCTGAGTAAACTTGGAGTAACTTCTAGAACATTCTAGAACTTCCAATAATACAAGGAGTAGTATAAATACAGGGGCCTTAAGTCCACCAGTTCAGTTTAGTTCCAGCTGCCTAAGTGGATACATATCTGCATTTTTCTGAGATGGCATTAAGAGGCTGCAAGCATCCGGCAGACGCATTTTGCTCTGTCTGCGGCCAATTTATCAAGACAAGAGCGAAAAAGTACTCTGTGGAAGTATCTGCTAAGATGTGTGAGGCCTACAAGGCATATTTCGGCATGCCTGTCGGGGATCAAGACAAACCCTGGGCACTTCATTTCACCTGCGATCAATGCAAAAAAACTGTGGAAGGTAAGATGGACAATTGTTGCTCGGAATTTTATGTTATAAAATTTGTAACAAAAACTAATTATTAAAGTTTTTTCTATTTTGAAATGGTTTACAATTTTCAATGTTATAGAAAAAATATATCATATATGAAAAATGTTGCGAGAATCTCTTACACATTAGTCATGAGGGAAATACATTTATTTTTGTAGGATGGTGCAGAGGGGAAAAGAGAGCCATGAAGTATGAGAATAGGTTTTCCCCTTTTTTCTGGTAACAAAACAGGTGTTAAGATGTTGAAACACCAAACTGAAACCTTTTACAAGGAATCATGTCTGCATTAACCACAATACTTGTGGTCAGAATGCAAACAAAACATACTCTGATAATATATGCATTGTCTTTGAAACTGATTGGTCCATACCAGAGACAGGTTTCTTTTGAGCCTAGTCTCAAAACGGTGTTAGACCAGAGGACGCCAAAAGGCGAACAGCACAAAGACAATGGCACTATCAGGATATTGAGAGGTCAGGGTGTGCAGCTACATCATCAGACCTCCTTTGCCAGTATTACATTATGATGATAGGTTTTCTCTTTTCTGCCAATAAAACATGCACATACTGTCAGAGCATGTTTTTGTTTGTTTGATGTGTTTTTTTAAATGACTTTATGGGAACGAAAAGACACAAATTCGCCCGTTTTCTCATTGAAAATACGTAAATTTCAAAAATATCAATGTCCTGGTCACAAAAGCAAAGTTTGTGGGGAACAATAGCCATTTTCTATATTTTTAGGCATAAGCAATTACGAAATAACACTTATTACCCAGGAACAAAAATCAGTGGTTGTTTACTGATGAAAGCCTCACCATGTATCAGGAGTCATTTTCAGGAAGTTACAATTTTGACGTATTCGGTCAACGTCCCCAAATGTATTCCAATTGTGCTCTCGGTGTATTTCCATGAGTGTCGATTCAGAACTCCCACAGAGAGTGCATCACCGCGTGTGTTAGAAAAAGGACCACAAGTGTGAGAGTTCTTTACGTGACTTCTCATCAACATACTGGTTGGCACACATTCCCACACACTCCGAGATCAATATTCCTCACATCGCAATCAAAATGGTATTTTTACTTCTCAATGCTGCTGCAATTCAGCCAAATTAAGTAAGACGTGTTTCTATGCGATGGCGTTTTTTGTGCAGTTATTGGCGACCGTGCTTAGACGATCAACTCACTATAATTGAGGACCCAGTTTAATCACTGGCAGCTGAAACAACAATTTTAACCCAGGAGCTGAGCAGTGCCAGCTCAGTGTTCTAGCCCCTGAACCACCCAGCCACCTGAAGGTATGTTTCTGGAGAAAGCTGATAAAACTAGCGGGGTGGGGGATATGTATTTATTCTACTGCCTCTTATAGGCACCACCTTGCTACCCAAGAAGTGAATGTTTCACACGCTCAATCTTCACATGATCCACAAAATATGGTTATACGTTAATGGATGGATGACAGGCTCAAATAGCCATAGTTGAGAAAGGATTGCTGGCATGAGGCTTTGAAAAGAGAAGGCTCGTACCACCAGCATCGTCAGAAATTCCCCCAAAAAATACCCGAGTGGGGGAAGGCAAATGAAGGATAACTCGGGGGAGAAATAAATCGATAACCCACAAACGTTTCTTGTCCAGAAAGTCGAGTTTTGTTGACAGAAGGTAAATAGATTATGGTACCATATTCACCAGATTGTGACGCTTCCGCCCCACCCACGGAATTTTTAAACAAAAGGTTTGGGGACGCAGATTATGTTTTTCCGGCGTGCCTTGGAATACGGAGAATAACACCGCATGGATGGGGAGCGAGAAGTTCATTGCGCGGCCATTGTCGGAAGGTGAGAACAATTCAGGTGAGACACTTAAAAAATTTTCCCGTAAAAACAAAGTTTTTCACTCTAAATCCTTTATATGCGTGGCGGCTAGAGTCCTCTCGTCCTCTGGCTTGAGATGGCTGCCACCTATGGGTCAGATGATTGCCTGCCACCATTAAGCAATTGGTAATTACATTTTTTTTCCCTAAACAGTGTAACATTTTGGAAAAAATTTTCACGAAAATAAATTGTCACGCACAACGAGTCTGTGTGGAAAATGTCAGCTCGATTGGATCACGGGAAGTGGGTTAAAAACGACCGAAAGATTTGCACGGTGGTAAGCATGCATGCAAGCAAGCACGCAAGCACGCAAACAAGCAAGCAAGCGAACTTAATATAAAGGATTTAACAAAAAGTGTTTAAATGAAAGCCAGCATGACTTATCCCCCAAAAAGCACCTATATATGTGTGGGTTGTCAAGTTTTTTTTCTCCCAGAATAGACCCCCCCCCCCCTTCAGATTTCCTTCGTGAACGGCAGCAGTTCTGCGCAAACTCTTCGCCGTTCGATGGTTGTCAGTAAGGGAGGTCCAATGTGGATAGAACAGCCGTGGCCGCTTGCACCCGCTGAGCCCATTTGCACGGTAGGTGCAGTTGCTCGCCGCAGTCCGCCACCATAATTCGAGGAATTTCCCCATGCAGGACAAAAACACCTCACGGCCGGGAATAACGGGAGCCTTGTTGAAAACAATGGAGAGGAGGCAGAGCCAGCTCGTCCGTCCCTGGCTGTGTTTTGGCAGTCTGTTCGCAGTTGGGCAGGTGGCGAGTGGTTAGGAAGCAAAGCGACAACAACAAAAAAATACCGTGTTGCCCTCCGCAGCAAAACTTCTTGTGAAAATGGGAATCTGAAAAAGGATGCCAATGTTGAAATGTAAATGTCGTGGGTTTACTCTCCAACACAGCGGTGTGCCGAACTAGTAACTAATTGGCATGTTTTGTTGTCGTGACAAACCTGACTAATTGGTCGTGTCGGGTGGTGGCGGGTTTAACGACCCGATACATTTATATTTATGTGATCTAACCCCCAAAAAAAATACCTCTTGTGAATGTTGATGATGTGATTTTGTTTTCTTAAAGAATCGCTTAAATGGTTCCTTTTATTCCATTCTGATTTACAAAGCAGATTTGTATATCACTCACTTTAATCTTCATTCATTATCTTTATACCCTTAGACCATTGGGGCTAAGGGTCTTGCTGGCAAAACACTCTCTAATATAGGGCATTATTTCCCTGAAAATAAAAATACGATATTAATATTGTTTTGGGACACAATCCCTCAGAACTGACATCACGTCTACATGAGTAAATGTAGGCAGGACAGTGGGGAAGGCCAAAGGATAAAAAATATATAAAAACACAAGACGAAATGGCTTCACCACAGACCATCATCGCAACAGTACAATTGTCGCGACTTGAAAGTTTACGCGTCCCGGCAAATGCTCTAGGGAATACAGGGGAAACACTATCAAAAACACTCTCTTGCCAACCATTAATCAAAGCCTGACATTTCATTATAAACTGTGCTCATTGTTGCGCTATTATGTCATGAGCCTTTTCCCAGGCCAAGGCGATATTGTTAGGGCTGAGAAATATCAGCCCAAGCCTTTCCTCGTGTAAACAATGTGCATGAAAAGCCACCCGTCTTGCGTTGACCTTATAAAAGAGTTTTGCTCACGAGCACGGTGAATCTTTTTGTTGTTGTTGTTGTAGTAATAAGATTTCTGGAAGCCAAGTCTTTCAAATGTGTACGAGCACGGAGTCTGTGCCGCACGCTCTGTCACGATCCATCGCGTGACCAGCCGATGCGTGTTGTTTACAGGGCCGGCAGTGAGGCCCTGCAGCTTATGCACTGGGTCACGAGCTCAGATTCACACGCTTGCTTGGGTAACCAGTGTTGGAACAGTACAGATAATGTGGTGGATTATTCATCTCAAACGGTGCCCATGCTCGCATTCACGCGTTCCACACGGCACACGTGGCACTCTTAACCCATACAATCACAATCATACAACGACATTGATCCATGGGAGGTCAGAGCTAATTTTCTACTTAAGGAGTACGTCCTACAAATTGAGAAATATTAGCCCTTTGAAAGCACACTCATCACTTCACAGTCCTTTGGCAATTCACTGCTGGATGAAGGCCTTCCCTACACATTTCATTAAATGGCGATTGTTTCACCCATACTTCACCGCGCTGCTCAAAGTGGAGTTCGGTGAACGGAGAGGCAAGAGGGCAAGGCTAGTTCGGGTATCAATTGCCACTGACATTCGCGATGTCTGCGAATTGAACTTAGGTCGCCGGGTTCGCAGTGCAGTATGCCGACCAATGCACCGTCACCCCCACAACTCGTAAAGACAAATTAAACACATTTTTTAAGCCAATGAAAGGAAGAGGAAATTTAGAATGCCTTTATCGTACGCGAGTATACTTTTTTTATGTCCCTCTGTCTGTGCCCTGCAGCCTGTGCTCTTGAGAGAGTGCCTGGGGGCTGGCTCGAGACATCTGGTTTAGATATGCGTTTATTGCACGACTTCCAAGGCTGGTAATTGTATCGTTGTGCCTGCCTTTTGCAAAGAACGAGTGGGCCGGGGCAGAGTATGCGCGCGCGCGCGCGTGTGTGTGTGTCGATGTTGATGGCAACTGGTGGGGAAGGGAGGGGATGGAAGCAGGGAATGAGGTTTTGTTGGCGCGGGAACTTCCAGGGGGTTCAGAGGATGCGAGGGACGGAAGGGGTGCAGTGGAAGAGCGCACCCGTGTGGGTACTTATCCGAGCAGTTTGGTGCCACATTGACGGCGTTCAACAAGCTCTGCCTATGTTCCCTTTAAGTAGGGGGCCACTGTTTTAAGTCGGGCCAATATTTTGGAAAGACACTTTTTTCATGTTGACGAAATGAAAAGTAGGCGACGTATACCGATTGCGAAAGAAAAAAAAACCCCACCAATATTGTAAATTTTGTTTGCTGAGCACAGGCGCCTGGCTTCTTTATTCGCAGTAATTTCAAACCGTCTTGTGTTTCACCTCCTCTCTGGGTTGGTGCAGGCGCCTCGGGCTGGGAGGCTCGGATGATACGTGCAGACAGAGGCACCGAGAGGGCCCCAGAGATGAAGAGGGGGAGGGGGGCTTTAACGTCACGGCAACAAGATTTGACGTTACCAACTAGAGCGTTCTACGAGTCCCAGAAAAGTAAATATATATTTTTTAAAATATGATTTTGACTCGCAAAGGGAGGCTGATATGCGCTCCCTTGCCGAGATAGTCTGCTTTTGAATGTAAATAACATTTCATCAAAGCATCAGGTTTTAATGCGTTAAATTAAAAAATATTTATCCATTGCCAAAGGGGTGTCCGGCGTATGTTTCCTATTTTAAAACTAGACTTGCCACCGTCATAAATACGGTTTGTGAATGCCCTCATTATCTTTATCTTGGTTTTTGTTAATTTATGAAACAGGAAATGTCAGGGGCAGCCATGTAATTCAAAACCATAGGAATTTCCACATTTCAGCCCGAGCCAATTTAAACGTGAATTATTAGGGGAGTCCGCAGTAACTGATCCAATGGAGGAAGCAAAATCAGCCCAGAGACTTACCCGACAAGCACTTGTTTTTTAGAGCCTAGCATTTTTCAGATATCAGCCGAGCTCGAGAACAGTCGCTTCTAAGGAGAGAGAGAAACCAAATCCCGCTCCGGATACACGAATGCGATTGGACGGCTATAAATCTATCCAGATGAAGCAATGTACATGACGCAGGACTTAATTGTTTTCTTAGTAAGGCGTTCAACTTTGCTAAGTGGCACTTCTGAGGTCAAATGCCCTCCAAGTACAGCAATGGGTCTTTCACGTAGCGGGGAATATAATACGCGAGTGTGCGCTGTACGTACGCCGCTGCTCAATGGAGGCTTGTGCTGCGCGTGTTCCATCATCGTGGCCTGGGGTGAACGTGGTACTAAGCTGTCCGCCATCCTGGAGCGGCGGAACTCTCAACACCGTCGCTTCTCCGGACAGGACGATGGGAGCGGTCGACTCGGGCACGCACCGGAGTCAATTATTGTCACTCGCCGCCTCGGTCGGGAGAAATACTCGTTCAGCTGCAACGCGTGCACTCAGAATAACTGGCCCAAAAGCATTTGCGTTTCTGTAGTCACCGTTATCGTCATTGACCGTGTTCCATCTGCTGATGGATGAAGGCCTTCCAATATGCCATCGCCGTCTCGCGATGCTGCAACCCGTACAGCCGATATCGTTGTTCCACATGCGCGGTGAATGTCCAATTGGCTGCGTTCTCTACTTTGGCTGCCACTCAGTCGTAAGTTTCGACCATCAGCATTCATCTCTGCGAGTGACATGTCCTGCCCAAGGTCATTTACTTTGCTCAATCGTCAATGTGATATCTGTAACTTGTGCATGCTTTCGATCCCACATGAATATTGCTGGACCGTACTTGGAATGGTGTTCCCTTTTCAGGTATTTCATTAAAAGACTATTGGGCAATACGTTTGGTGGACACAGAGAAAGAGTAAATAAATGATAGGTGCATTGAAATATAAAATTTTTTTCACATTTATTTAACGTTCAAGTTCTTATGACATCACTACAGTGATCTCAATCGCATATATCCTAACATGTTAACTCATTTACTACGTTCTGGGAGGATGCAACCAAAAAGACAAATAGCTCTTAACCCCTCGACTCATTCCTAGACTGCGATGATGAATGACCTGAATATGACTTTCAAAGTACCCCCCCCCCCCCCCACAATTTTCAGAGGTTGAAACTCACGTCAGGCAGCTTGGGACACACCGCCTGGGTAAGTATTCACAGGGGCAATTTGTATCGTGGGTTGCTATTCTTTTACACCTCTTCACGGGTCTCGGCGTGCCAGTTTTCAAGTTCTGTCGCTTCGGCCACGTGACACTCACCTTCATCTTACTGCGGTGAGCCCTCTGCGCCCTTGTCACATGTTTTTGGCTACAACTGACCACCTCTTTTGAAAATCAACCTACGGCCTCGCGGTTTAGTGCCGGGTAATTGAAACCGGCTGCATGCTGCAATTGCAGTCCTGCGCTCGGCGGAATGATTTATTGCTCGCGCCGGTCGAACCCTAATTGTGGTTCACAATCCCGCGCGCTCGTAAGCTGCACGCAGAACTCACCTTCCTAGCGACCGGCCGGGCTTCACGACCAAATTGGGCATTCTCAGGCCACGGACGAAGAAAGCGTGTTCCGTTGAGACGGATTCGACGAAATATCATTTTAACCTGTTGGTAAAAACAAACAAACAAAAAAAGTCCAGGCGTATCCATTACTAAAAAAACTAATTCCTCGCTTGAAAATGAACATTGAGACTGAACGACACTCCCCTGGGTGAATACATTAGTCATAAGTATGCAAAGTATACAATCAACTACAGCTCCAAGAATTGCAAGTCACTGCGCAATATATATTTTATATATGATATGCATGCAGTTTAAATTGTGTTAAACTTCATAGATAATAATCTTGATTTGAAGCTTTCCTGACTGCAGGAATCCATATCCTTTGTTTTTTTCGGTAAAGACACGGAGGTATAAAATAAAATAAATCACGACGTTTCGGGGAGCAACACAAGCGTCCGTCATCAGGTGGTTGCTTTACCAGACTTTCACTGCTGCTCAGAGAGTGGACTGCTCAAGGGTGGGAGGGGTAAGGTCGAGATAGGCTCAGATATTATTCGCCACCGAAGTTATCCGTAGCTGACTGAGATGGCATGGCGAGTGCTTCATCCAGCAGTGGAGTGACAAAAAAGCGGTGTTTTAAAAAAAAAAATAACATTTCTTAAAATTATAAGGTTTTAACTGTGAAAAGTACAGTATCAGGAAAACATTTAGCAGTTATTATGTCTGAAACTATAGTAACAAGTAACAGTAACTAAGTAACGAGTAACAGGCTTTGCCTGCTTCTGCCCATACTTCCAAAAAGCACCCAAATATCTACATTGTTGAAAATCTGATAGAATATTTGGATTCAGTTCCATTGACCACCTCCAAATCTGAGCTATATTGCAAGCCTCGGTCCAAACTAAAAAAAGAAAGCAAGATTCACCCACGCATTTTTGTGGGCCCAAAGTGGATAGTTTCATTTTCGGACTCGTCTATGCACAGCACTAGCCTAAATTCCACCTTATTTTCAGAATTCTAGCCGTTTGTTTTTCTAGCCATTTGTCTTTTTAGCCATTTGTCTAATCGTTTTTTTTTGGTCGGGGGGGGTGTAATGTGAGAGGCTCAATTTCAACATTGTTTTAGATTTGTAGGAAATTGTGATATTTTTATTTTTGCACCTTTCAAAATTTCCATATACACACTCTGGAGGCCTCGGTTTGGACTTCTCATCCAATAATTTTGGGAGCACAAAAATCTAAAATTTAGGTTTTAAAAACATTTCGGCCCATAAGCTATGGAAATGTCTTGGGGAGGCTTTCATTCAGGAGTGGGTAGATTTTTAGATGATGGCGATGATGAGAATGTATATCGTGACAATCTTTAGTTTTCCAGTCGTTCGATAACATAATTAGAATGTATATCGATCGCTCACGATTTGTGTAATGTGTGTACTCATCTGTATGTGCATACAGATGTTTGTATAATGTTTGAAAACACAAACCTTTCAATGGCTGTGTAGAAATTGCTACACAATGCCACGCTGGATTTTTTTTTAAATCCTAGTTTGACATAGCAAAAAATACTAAACATGTTCTGCTCTAATGAGCAATGAGGTAATGCTCATCTCTTGTTTACAGCCCTGAGCCAGTGGTTGAAATCCCACTATCCTATGGAATAGGACACTGTTACCTTCCCCATAAAGTGGTATTCGTTTTATCGACCACGGAGTGATGATGGGCTAAATCAACCCGCCCAAAACCAGGATTTTAACCATCCGATTGTCAGCCCCACACTCTACGGCTGAGCCACCAGGCCAGATAGTTTGGGATAAACATTGGAACCTTGTACACCTGTACCAACAAATGACCACATCAAAAGCGTGATATTGAGCATCATTCCATCACATTCGTCACTGACCTTCCACGTGAGAAAGTGGCGTGCTATTGGTAACTAGGCTCTGGTTTATGACCTCCTGTGGCCTTGTCTCCAATCACGCCATGGTGGTGAGATGTAAACTCCCTCGCCTGACATGCAGGAGGTCGTGGGTTCGATCGCGACCCTGACGCCTGCTGCTGTATATTTAGAATTTGCATCTTCTCGATTTTTCTCCGGGTCCTCCGGGTTTTCCCTTTATATTTAGAAACATTCGTTTAGAGTATTTGGCTGCTATAACTTTCCACATAAACCAGGTCGCTTCTAAAAAAGAGCTACATAGCTCAGTGGGCTATACCTGGTAAAATACAAACAAAATATAGTTAATAGATTACGGAGCCGTATCGATTCAAAATTTACACACAGCCCCCCCCCCCCCCGACAAACGCGTGATTACGGAACGTGGTAAACAGCCGTAAAAGTGGGTCAAAAGCGCTGACAGACGACTTATCGCGTGCCCTTGTGCACGCAGGTGCACTTACAGCCGCAAACACCGAGACTCAAGGTACTGCTTCGACTCGATATTGGTTCTGACGTCGCAGCACTGCCGTGTGAAGAGTGAGATAGCTAAACAGAGTGGGGAGGAAAAAAATAAATCGACACGTTCCAACAACAAGCAAAAAAAACCCACCACCCTATTAGTTTTGAACAAAAACATTTCGGAACACGGTGTAATGACAGCCGGATCAGGGAGATGTCACATCCACTGAATGCTTGTTGCATTAGAAGCACCCGTGTGGTCAAACGTTTATTTAAATAATAAATGCAATTCCTTGGCAGGACCATTCTGTACTTGACTTTTGTGAGCTTGCGTCGTGGCAGCAGGACACAGTCGTGTGTTTTAATCGTTCATGAATAACAAACCAAAAAGATTGCCTTCATAGCTTTTTTTTTATTATAGATTGTTGGGACAAGTTACGTGTGCAAGGATGGCGTGGTCAACACCAACACTCGTGGATCATCTTTGTCTCCACAGCGGGGATGTTTACAGCCCTGAAGGGTGGCTGAGTTTCCCTGGGAGAGGCCCAGGGAGAGGTGCTGATGGCCACTCGCCACTGCGGTTAGCTGTGGCCACGATTCAAACTCAGACTGCTGTTTTATCATCGCGCATCGCACTAACCACTGCACTGCCACTCCATTTATACAGCGCGCACACACACAAACACGATTCGCCCGTGACCAAATCATCCAGCATGTACCCGACCTCAGAAGATAAGCGACGTTTAGCCTGGATGGTGCTTGTATTGATGGCTGATACACATACTTACATACAGCCGGTGTCACAGGCTGCTGCAGGGCTATATCATGGGCAGCAGGAGACGGTGCAGCAAATTGCATTGTTGTACTGTATTATTAACCCACATCTTTGCTCCCCACAGCTTCACAAACCCATAGCAACCAGTGCGGTAAAATAACCCCTCAGTACCCATACAGCGTGGGTAGGGGCCCTCATACAACGGCGGTGTTGACAAAAAGTGGCTGTACAGGAACATCACCACACACACATATATGCATTCAGTCCAGACGTATACAGTACTGCGTGCACATTCTATGCAGCTGTAATGGCTGCTACTGATTCCTCAGCAGGGTTGGGACTGCCAACGCGAGGTTCCTCTAGAAACAGCACACAACGACGATTAATATCTTCTTGGTTCTTTCGGTAAAGTCACAAGGCGCCCTTCCCCCCCTCCATCCCAGCTTAAATAGTCGCTCCAAGCCTGGAGTGTGTCATTCAGACGCTGTCTTCTCGACAGACCTGTTCTTCACCTGAGGACGGCTGCTTGCGTTGTGGCCGAAACGTCGTGAGAATTATTTTATTATGTTTAATTTTTATTATTTTATTATTTCCATTCTACGTGACTTTACCGAAAGAACCAAGAAGATGAATCCCTGCAGTCACGAAAGCTTTAAATCGAGACGATTAATATTGCCGATTATTTTGAGTCCCACGGTGCGCCTCCGGCACGATGTGTTTCTTCTCGACTTAAAGCTTTCGTGACTGCAGGAATGCATATTCTATGGGTCCTTCGGTAAAGCCACGTAGATCGAAGAAAAATAATTAAAAAAAATATCACGACGTTTCGATCGCAACACAAGCTATCGTCTTCAGGTGAGAGAGTTCATTCTTCTAAAGAGAAACACGGGCCGCAAAGAAACGACCGCTGCTGGCAAACTCCTTCA
The DNA here is from genome assembly GCF_965212315.1 of Lampetra planeri. Classification (NCBI taxonomy): domain Eukaryota; kingdom Metazoa; phylum Chordata; class Hyperoartia; order Petromyzontiformes; family Petromyzontidae; genus Lampetra; species Lampetra planeri. Next base: position 6,227,934 of record NC_136119.1, on the reverse strand, counting down.
GTGCTGCGACAAGACGCAGTGGCGAGCGGGGGTCACCTGAAGCGTGCTGAAGCGCAAATTTCATCAACCCCGATGCACATTCCCTCACATCAGCAGCAGGCAACAGCAGAAGTGATTCGCAAACACCGTTCGCAAAAACTCTTTTGGCGTCATCTGGTCCAACACCATGTGAGACTAGGCTCTAAGGAAAGCTGTCTCGGGTGTGGACCAATCAACTTCAAGGACAGTGCATACATTATCAGAGTTATGTTTTTTGTTTGCATTATGACTGCAGGTATTGTCGTCAATGCAAACATAACTCCTTGTAAAAAAGGTGTCAGTTTTGTTGCCAGATAGAAGGGTAAAAAAAACAATTATCAGTAGTTTTGGTTTTTTTGTTATTTTCTTTGAACCTATTTACGTGACTTTACCTGAAGACCCAAACAATACTCCCAAACACCGTTCGTACAAGTTGCCGTTAACGCAACCAGGGTCTGCCAAAGTGTATGTACGTGGAAGATACACTAATAAACGGCGTTATTTGACTTTTATACATTTAATGACAAATAAATATTGATTCGTTACTCGGAAACGCCTGGACGAGTCTCACAAGCCTTTGAAGAGGGTCCTGCATTGCGATGGTTGACCGACGCGACGAGGATGGTGGGGTACCCGCATCTGGACAAGGCCACATTTACTCGAGTGGCTTGCAAAGCTCAGCTTAAGTGGATTATTTTTTTCTGCAAGTCAGAAACCATTGATGGTGTCGTTTGTTTCTTCTTCACACAATGCCACGGGGAATGTTTGTGCACGTTTCTGCGTGTCGTTTGAAACGTGTGCGGTTTCGGCCTGCATTTTATTACTGTTATCATGGCTGGGTTTTTTTTCTCTCTCTCTCGACATTTACATATTTGATGCCATGTTGGCATTATCCAAGAGAATGGGCCCCGTGCCGCGGAATTATGGGCTCGACTTACATAATATTCCAGCAGCAGACTTTTCGCAAGCATTTTCGACTTTACTGGACTGATGAATCCTAATCCTGGCGAAACCAGTCGACAGTTTTCTATCTCCGTATCACTGCTGCCTGTCACTTGGTCACATTTGCTCAAATTTTCTTTGATGGTGACGTAAGACGAGCGTAACACAATGAACTTATTCTGGAACTGCTGATGGATTTTTTTGCAAAATGCACAAAGGCGGAGTGCTTTTTAGGCGTCTTTGTGTGATGTTTGAAACTCTCAGTAGAGGCCCCTACTGAAAAGTTGTCTTGAAAACTTGAATACATGAATGACGATCATTGTTGTCAGTAGTTCAGTACAGCACTCCACAATGTAAACTCCAAACCGGTGTCCATTGGCGTGGTCCAATATTCATCCCCTGGAGATGACAACCCTTCAACAAAAACAAAATGCCGATCTAAAGGAAGCTGTTGCCATTTCTTTCATTTCCACGTTGTTGGAATGTGTTTTTTTGTTGCTGCATGGTATTCACCAGGAGACCTCAATCCACAATTTGGATGCAGTTATCGCCCCTTCGCGAGACTCGACGCGAGCCAGGTTGCTCCCTTGAGCTGCCCGTGCCTCCGCTGCAGTAGCAGCGGCAGCAGCAGCGCACTTATACACTTTTAACTAATCTAGAATGAAAATGCATTTCTTTACAACTGCTTTTTGTGTTTAGTCTGTTGTCATTGCCCTGCCCCACACCTCCCTTTAGCACGGCTGGCTAAGTACGGTGCGAAAGAAGTTCAACATATATATGAGTATGGGTCTCTGTGGGTCTCTGTGGTTCTATACGAGTCTCTGGATCTCTTTGGGTCTTTTGTGGGTCTTGTCCTTCTGATAATCGGAAGCCACTGGAGCTATGCACTTTTAAATCTAGATTGAAAACCCATTCCTTTCGAAATGCTTTTTGTGTTTTGTTTGTTGTCCTTGCATCTAACCTCCATTGAGCACGGTTGGCTACATACGGTGCGAACGAAGTTCAACAAACTGTACATACTTACTGACTTCCATCGAGCACGCGTTCCAAGTGCATGGCATTTCAAGACAAAGGGCAGCTTTTAAGAATTAAGTTTAAACAAAAAAAAATGAGCAAACAAGTGACGCATGCAAAAAATAACGCAACTTCTTGGATGGCGTTGATGCTCTGTTATTTCTTACTTGTGAAAATATGTCTCATTTTTTTTATAGATTTCCTGTTTTTTTTAAATACATTTTATATCTCGCTCATATCTCCTCTGATTCCATCTCCTGTCTCTCTTATGTCTGTAATGTGCAGCTGTTGTCTTCTACGTCACTCTCCTAAATAATTAATCTCGTCGGTCTTACATCTCCCATTTTCCTCTCTCTCTTACATATCTCATACCTATTTTGAATACATCTCGTTCCCGTATCTCTTTATTTATCATACGTCTGTGGCCAACCTACGTCAGTTTGCATGTTGCGAGTCAATGTTCTGGCACTAAAATGCAAATAAAAAAAAACAAGTTTGGACATCGGCTGCCTTAAAAGTTGCATCTGAAGTGACGGACACAGTCAGCGCGAGTGGGTGTCTGGGTGGTCATTCGTGAACAGTCCATGTTTTCATTTGCTTACAGCCAAGCCTTTGAGATCCAGGCCAGGGTAATAAATTGTCTTACACGTCCCTTCACGTTTTTTTACGGAGACGAATACAGACGCAAAAAGCTCCCTCCCTGTCCCACCACCACCCCCCCAGCACCGCCCCGCTGGGGAGCATTCATTCGTCATGGTGTCGGCTGTACCGTATATTTTGTCTATGGTTACAGAGAGAACGAGTGAGGGGAGCAGGAACAGAGAGAACCCCGCGCTGCACCCAGGGGATGGCGATGGGTCGACGTCCACTGATGTGCCTGACGCAGAGGTCGCAACCGGGTACCCGATACCCGTACCCTACCCGATACCCGGTATCCGTTTGCGACCCTGGTGCGGCCGGGTACGGGTACGGGTAGGCCGTGAGTCACTGGTGAGTAACTGTTTGTCACTCATTTCCCAACGTCTTGTCTCTTCTCACAATTCGAGTTCCTAGAATCAACCCACCCGCGCCTGCAACATGGCTTCATCCCAGAGGTCGCAATCAGGTACCCGATACCCGTTTGCGACCCTGGTGCGGCCGGGTACGGGTAAGGAATCAAAACCCGTTTGCGACCTCTGGCCTGACGCCACCTGTGGCAGCACAGATGTCTGCAGACGTCTCTCTATCAACGTTACAGCCATGGCCGTGGGTAGACGCGCCACGGTGGCTAGGAGATGTTAACTACCTCGCCTGGTATACAGGAGGTCGTGGGTTCGATCCCGACCCTGACGCCTGCTGCTGTATATTTGGAGTTGGCGTGTTTCTCTCTCATCATCATCATCATCACGGTGGCTATGAGATGTTAACTACCTCGCCTGGTATGCAGGAGGTCGTGGGTTCGATCCCGACCCTGACGCCTGCTGCTGTATATTTGGAGTTGGCGTGTCTCTCTCTCATCATCATCATCACGGTGGCGAGATGTTAACTACCTCGCCTGGTATACAGGAGGCCGTGGGTTGGATCCCTACCCTGACGCCTGCTGCTGGATATTTGGGGTTGGCGTGTCTCTCTCTCATCATCATCATCATCACGGTGGCTATGAGATGTTAACTACCTCGCTTGGTATACAGGAAGTTGTGGGTTGGATCCCTACCCTGACGCCTGCTGCTGGATATTTGGGGTTGGCGTGTCGTTTTCCTGGTGGTCACGTGACTTTTCTCCGGGTTCTCCGGTTTTTCCATCCACATTTAGAAACATGCTTTTTGAGTATTTGGCTGCTATAAATCGCCACGTGATGAGCCGCTTCGTTGAGCTGTCATTTGCGGCCAGGTCGCTTCTGAAAAAGAGCTACATAGCTCAGTGGGCCTTGCCTGGTAAAATAATTGTAAAGAATGTTAGTTATTTACTGCGCACCAACATGTACCTCATGTAAACCACATGTACAGTTTGCAATTGAAAGCTTAACTTCCTCATGAAAAAATGTACCTTGGAAAAAAACGTTCCTGGGATTGGGCAGGACAGTTCGCCTAAGAGATGTGATGGCTAGGGGTCGAGACTAGCGACGGAGTGCTCGTTAAAGGAGGGATGAAATACGCCCCAGAGAGAGAGACGACATCCTGCGCGGAGATGGAGTGATGACATCAGCTCATGTGCAGTGGCTACATGGATTGCTGCATCGCAGAACAGTGAGGAACGGTGGCAGATTGAAGAGGCCGTCATCCAGCAGTGGCTAGATCATGGCTTGTGATGATCTGATCAAATAATTTATGAGATCAATATACTGTCCTGTACATATGGCTGATGATGATTACATAAATCACGTGTGGTGCATTATTTGGGGAGAATAAGAAGAATAAAAAACAACATTCACCATTGACTAAGTTTGCCAACTTTCCCACTTTCAGAAAACTTCGATGGGGTAGCCGGCGGCGGGGACTATACACGATACATACATGCATTAATGGTTAAATATACGGACACATAAATACAGGATGAAAACCAACACAAGTCAATCTCTCCACTGAAAAAAAAACTGCATTCAATTCATCAGCCTATAGGCATTCTGAACACATGTTTAAATAGTAGGTGTAGCAATCTGATAAGGTAGGTAAACTCTGGACTGAAACCGACTCCATCAGGCAAACTCCGTGCCACGTTGTGTGCCGCACCTTACCCCTTACACGGGGCACGTGCACTCCACTCCGGGTTCCATCACGCACGCTCCACGCCGTGTTGTGGTTCGGCCCTGTACGACTCGAAGTTTTCTATCTGGTAAGAGGCATGGAACGAGCAAGGTCAAAAACCTGACCAGTCCGGTCACAAAGTGGATTGGCAACCCTAAGTGTATTAGTTTAGTTATAACCATCATAGTTTGTCAGGAGATGGTCTTCAATGTGGCCACTTTCGAAGTTGTTAGTAAATGAATGTGTCCATGAAATTGACTGTGTGATTGTGTGGTCATTATTTCTTAGGCGAGATGAATGTTGGATGTTAACACAGTAATATGTCTTTAGCTTGACATCGCCTCTCCAGAATGTGTGCATCATACCGCCACATAGCAAGAGTCTCCATCTGAGATGGGACATCCAACACAAAACACATCCCCACAAACCTCGTGGCACTTGGAACAACAAGCCACTGTGGAAAGTTCGCGCTGGAAAGTCGACCCGCACTCTGAAGAGGGACTGGACATTTGTTTTGCCTTCTCTTCGCTGCGTGTGCATCCACTTCACGACACCACTAGCTATGGCTGCAGAGTTTGGTAGTACATGTTGTTTACGACGTTTATTGTGAAAATTCGGTCACAGTTCCTATGACCATTGTTTCATTGCTTTTATGGCTTTATTTTGGTGATTTTCGAAAAGTTTTTTGGTTTGGCCATGTTTGTTTGTTGTAGTACAGAGTTAGACTGATGGCCTTAATCTAAGTTGTCTTGTGGTTGTTGTTGTTTGACTTACATCCCACTGGGATATTTGCACATGGTTGGTGTACAGTGATTTTTCTGCAATATTTTGCTGTCTTTTCTTGGATTTTCTGTTTGCACATAGTCACTTTAAGATGTTTTCTTGTTCATGTTTTAGTTTTTTGTTTGTTGCGGTTGCACCCGATTCAAGAGCCGAATGGCTCACAGGGCTCTACGTAATAAATGAACTTTGAACCACTAACTTCTGGGTACACCACAAGCCATGAGCGGACAACGCAGTGTTGTCACGTGGCAATCCGTGGGCTTGGCATGGCCCTGGGTAGACCCGGTCATTATGTCTGTGGTTGGTTCCCGGAGGGCATGGGCAGTGCGGAGGAATGAGGTCAGGGTGGATGCGAGTGCTTTCCGTCTGGCTCGAAACCAGACTGCGTGAGGAATGGTTCTCGCGAGGGGCGTGGACGTCTCCTCGCTGGCTTTGACCGTTCTCGATAATTAGCTCCACAGATTTCGATTTAAAGCTTTCGTGACTGCAGGGATTCATCTTCTTGCTTCTTTCGGTAAAGTCACGTAGAAGGGAAATAATAAAATAATAAAAATAAAACATAATAAAACTATTCTCACGACGTTTCGGCCACAACGCAAGCAGCCGTCCTCAGGTGATACGCTCCAAGCTTGGTGGTGTTTCATTCTTCACCTGAGGACGGCTGCTTGCGTTGTAGCCGAAACGTCGTGAGAATTATTTTATTATGTTTTATTTTTATTATTTTATTATTTCCCTTCTACGTGACTTTACCGAAAGAACCAATAATATAGCTCCACAGATTCACAGAAAGGCATCGTAGCCTTGTCCCACGTGTGACCCTGGCAAATGCAAAACTTCACCGGACACAATCGGTGCACACGCACACTGCGAGTGTGGGAAATCTTGCCCAGATTACGATAAGGGACACGGTGAACCGTAGTCTCACAAACAAGACCCACGTCATCGTGCGCCGTACGATTTTCTGTGAAATTGACACTTAGGTGCCACGCAGAATGATCTTGAACGGCCGCGTGGCCTGACACCCGCGTGACGTACGCGCGGGGCACGCTGCGAAGAGCGTCTCCGATGCGTGCGCAAATATTGAGACAGTTGCGCCGTCGCGTACGCAGCAGGGATGATAGATGCTCACAGAGGCTGTCACGTCTTCATGCGGCTGCGGTGTGCTTGGGGGTCGTGTCGCTGTGAGCCGCAGGACGGGTCGGCACTGGCAGTGTTCCAGACCTCCCGGAGTCCCCTTCTCGACTGCACCCTCCCTCCCTCTCACGCCACCCCCCTCCTCCCCCCCTCAACCCAACCTCCCACAGCCTCGGCTGAAATGAAACCTGACCAGGGGGGGGGGTTGCCAAACCACCCACGGACAGCTACCTCACCACACAAAAAAGCACACGTACACACTCACGCATGCCAAAGAGAGTCCCATCAGCCATGTCCGTGAAATCCCCCGTATTTTTGAAGCGAGCTGTGCCTCTGCCCACCTGTTCCCCAGCCAGCAGAGCGACGGCCATGGGGAGAAGGCAGAGAGAGAGAGAGCTACAACATCCATTAACATTCCTCGGCTTGCCACGGGGCCCGAGCCATATTTATTTCCCTTTTCGCTTAATCCACGCCGACCTGAGCGATTTACCACGGGGGCTGCCAGGGTTGCCAGCGGTCTTCTGCGTGTGTCCGTGCGTGCGCGCCAATCTGTGTGTGTGTCTGTGTGTGTGTGTCTGTCTGTGTGTGTGTGCCTGTCTGTGTGTGTGTCTGTGTGTGCCTGTCTGTGTGTCTGTGTGCGTGTGCCTGTCTGTGTGTGTGCCAGTCTGTGTGTGTGTCTGTGTGTGTGCCTGTCTGTGTGTGTGTCTGTGTGTGCCTGTCTGTGTGTGTGCCTGTGTGTGTGTCTGTGTGTCTGTGTGTGTGTGTGTGCCTGTCTGTGTGTGTGTCTGTGTGTGCCTGTCTGTGTGCGTGCGCGCGTGCGGGTTGTTTATGTTATGTCTGCACGTGTGTATTTCCGTTTTGTTTGGTAACGTCAGCGTCGTGTTTCTGGCCTCAGTCGCGTGAAGGACAACACTCAAAAGCGACAAGGAATATTGTTGTTTTTTTCTCTTTGGGTGTAGAGCACAGCTGGGAAATGCTGAAGAGTCCTCCACACCCCCGCCCCCCCCCCTAATTTTTTTTTAAACATTTCATATGAGCCAAACACTTATAAAGCACATCTGTTTGGGGCTTTCTAAATTCATTTTTTTTATTTGAATAAGTGTCGCTTATTCGAATAAACGTTGTTTGGAAAATTGATAGGATGGTTATAAATGTATGCATCCTTTGTTAGAAAAAAACCACTTACCCTACTCTCAAAGGACATGAAACATGTGCACGCCGTTCATATGTTGTTTAATAAATACGCACATGACCGGAGTAGAGACGGAGCGGTGAGCACACGATACTAGGAACTCAGAAACCGACTCCAGGCCATGGCTCACATCCGTCGCGAGGGATGTCTGAAGTATGCCAAAACAACATGATGGCCAGAGGGTTCACAGAGGCATTCATCCAGCAGTGGATTGACAAAAGGCTGTAATTGTGCGTTTTAATTTTTTTTATCATAAACAATATTTAGAATGCAGTGAATACGTTCAAATGAAGAGCAATATATCAATGTGCCTAAAGAATAATGTTCATGATAATTGAATATTGCTTGCAATGACACGCGGATCAGAAGCGTGAACATTGAGAGGTCACGTGGCAAATGCGTGCCTCAAATGACTCCAACGAAAACGGGGCATGTTTTATTCACACACATACACAGGTGATTTCACCCCCGCTCTTTTAATGGACACCCAGCATGCGTTTATACCACGTAGCGACTGCAAACTCCTTCCTCTCCATCACGATGACGCGCACACCTTTGTGGAGGCTGCACAGAGACATGCCCGTCACAGTTCCTATGATTACTGTTTCATTGCTTTCATGGCTTTATTTTGGTGATTTCGAAAAGTGTATTGGTTTAGCCATGTTTGTTTGTTGTAGTACAGAGTTAGACTGATGGCCTTAATCTAAGTTGTCGTGTGGTTGTTGTTGGTTGTTTGACTTGCATCCCACTGGGATTTTTGCACACAGCGTTGGTGTACGGTTCTTTTTTTCTGCAATATTTTGCTGTCTTTTCTTGGATTTTCTGTTTGTACTTAGTCACATATTCACTTTAAGATGTTTTTTGTTCATGTTTTTGTTTTTTGTTTGTTGCGGTTGCACCCGATTCAAGAGCCGAATGGCTCACAGGGCTATAACTAATAAATGAACTTGAACTTAAACTTGCTCTGCTCTGAGATGCGTGCACATCGGTGAGACTTAACAGCAGCTCGTGCGTTGGCTCCAGTTGACGCCTCCGTATTCAGGAAGTTATATTCGTACGAACATTCAACGTCTCCACGTGTTTCGATTGAACCTTGAAATATTGCCATTGGAGTTTTGACGTCACGCGAACTAATATCGTGAATTTAAAGTGAATGCAATGCACGTTGTGAGCGAAAGCAATGCAACTTTATCTGTGGGTGTGTGTGTGTGGCCCTTTGTAGGATGAGAGCATCCCTACCCCATGCGGGTCGTGGGGGTTGTTTGACCATACTTCACCACACTTAACAAAAATTATATAATCAATACATTCATCAATAATACTACCGCCTTTAAAGGGAAAAATATATATAATAGATGACGTTTCGAGCAACGGGACTTCTTCGTAGCACGTACATTGCCACCACACACGTTCGTGTAGGTTGATGAATGTTGTAAGAATAGACATGGGATCGTATAAGTACAGTACAACAATGGCTTGCTCTACAATGCCCTCTGCTTCCCATCAAGTCGCTAGATAATAGCCTTATACATTTCAAGTGTCTAGGATTATCCCTACTCTGAATACTTGCGGTTTTCACAATGTTGAGTGTATCACGGTCGTGCAATGGATTCTCACGTTGTTTGTTCTTGATTACCTGCTCTAAAGCACACACTCAGCTTTAGTTATTACAGTACACCTGCAGATGCCGATAGTCCAGGTACTATGTAAGGGTCAGTTCCAAATGTGTGGTCTTTACTTACAGGCGGATGCGCGGACTTGCATTACGTCTCTTGGAATTGCGATTATAGTTTACGAGATGAGACCTCCCAGTAGGTGGAGCCAGGAGCTTGACAATTTGAGTGTGACATGACTTCTTCTTTGCCTCAGCTCACTCCGAGCGAGAATCATTTCACAGCCATCTCAAACGTAATGAAATTATGAATAAAATACGACGAACACTTTAGTCCACCCGCCTGGAACAGGCAATTCCCACAAGCAGTGTTTGCCGAAAACTCTCGACCGGATTGCACTTTCTGAGTCTCGTCAGCAGAGTCATGCCTCTTTAAGGAAATACTTCGTGCAGCCTGTCACAGGCAAGATCACTTCTTCAACAACATAAGTCCCATTCTGCAGAAGAAGAAACACACAAATACACAAAGCCCCGTGAACACGAACAATTGTCGATATCTTACCGGATATACAATTCCCACGAATGAAGCCATCAAAAACGACTAATAGAGGCAGGTTTAATTACATCAGAATGAAATGTCTGTAAAAGCGCACATAATAAAAAAAAAGAATATTTCAGCAGGTAAAGCGATGAGCAATTTTTCAGAGGTAACCTGGTCACACGTGATGTCTCGTCAAAGTGGCTGATACCATACGTGAAAATTCGTATTACCGGCCAAATAATCTAAATGAGAAGGGCAAACCCCGAGGATCCGAAGAAAACTCCGCGCGACCACCACGGGGGGAGTAGGGAAGAAAGAGAAAGAGAGATTACGCGAAATGCATTGTCAGGGTCCGGGGATCGAACCCACGGCCTCCTGCAGGAGAGGGAGATAACTACGGCGTAATTAGCGTCTTCCGTGAGCAGCTACTTTGTAGCAAATGGAGTGTTCCACGAGGATGACATTAAATTTCGATTTAAAGCTTTCGTGACTGCAGGGTTTCATCGTATTGGTTCTTTCGGTAAAGTCACGTAGAATGGAAATAATAAAATAATAAAAATAAAACATTATAAAATAATTCTCCCGACGTTTCGGCCACAACGCAAGCAGCCGTCCTCAGGTGGAGAACAGGTCTCTCGAGACTCTGTCTTCTCGACAGACCTGTTCTCCACCTGAGGACGGCTGCTTGCGTTGTGGCCGAAACGTCGTGAAAATTATTTTATTATGTTTTATTTTTATTATTTTATTATTTCCCTTCTACGTGACTTTGCCGAAAGAAGCGAGAAGAGGATGACATTGTTATTATCTTGGGCCGTGCGTTGGAAAAGTGCGTCGGGCTCGGAGAGAACGCGCCGTGCGTGCGTGCGTTGTCGGAGGAGGAGGGAGGAGAAGGAGCGATGTTTCTCTTGGCACGGCGGGCGACAGCGCCCCCTCGCCTCGGCCGCCTTCCTCGAGGGGGGGGGGGAGAGGGGGGGGCAAAGGAGGCCGAGGATTTTCATCAGCGCGGAACAGGGAAGTGGATGTCCCGGAGCGCCTCTTCTTTTGAGAAGAGCTCGGAAGGGGGAACGAATGCAGGGGGGAGTTGAAACAACATCGCCCTGGGTGCGACGGGTCTCGGGTTGCCGCAGTTGTTGGGGAGTGTGTGTGTGGGGGGGGAGGATGAGAAGGAGAGCGGAGGGTGGTGGGGGACGGTGATGAGTCTTGTGAGAGAGAACTCTACTGCACCCAGAGGTGTCCCTGGTCCAGAAAGAAAACAAACAGCTCCGTTAATAAACAGAAGTTGTCATTCCAACACTCGCTGTCTTCACCGAAGACACTTTAGAGGGACATTTCTTTTTGCAATCCAAATTTAAGAGACGTTTTCCACGGAGAGTAAAGCAATACGAACGAGTAAATCATTACGAAGAATACATTAGTCGGGTATCATATAAAACATCGCATTTGAGAAGTGTCTGTTGTTAGCATTGGTGTATTCTTTAGACAAATATTCAAGAAGGAATGTTTATCAAAGGTCATCATGGCAAGTTAGCATAAGTTAGAGGCGAATTCTTTGTGTGCACACTGATTCCTTGGCGATATTGTGAAACTTTATAGGTTTCGTGAACGACCAGTTTGTGTAAAGAAGAGTTAAGATAGACAGAGGGACTGTAAAAGCCAGCAGCATGACGCACAGATTTGGCAGTCGCATTGTGTACACAGCATCCTCCGCAGGCCCCCTGCGCATATGTAATAAACGTACGCACACAGTCCAAGTACAGCATACCAGTGAGACGTAAATACAATAGCGAGCATTCAACAATCTTAAAAATATATATTTAAATCACAAACGAATGAAACAGAACCAAGTGAACTGCAGCAGCACCTCTGCAATGTCAGAATCGATACATTTCATCATCACGGTGGTAACGCCAGAAGTTCAGCTGGCTCCATTCCACACTGACCCCATTTTAGCCATCACGTCACTTGCATTACGGCCCACTTGCTGTGCTGCATTGCAATGGGGGTCTAGCAGCAACGGATGCCATCGAGGGCGTAGGCGGCCGCGGCAGCAGCCACAAAGCACGATGTGCCACCCACTCCACAGGGCAGGATGGCGCCGGGTTTCGTAAAAAAAAAAAATTAACCACAAATATTTCTGGGAGGTGGCCGGGTGGCTCAGAGGTCAGAGCACTGAGCTGGCACGGCCAAGACCCCGGGTTTTAATCCAGGTTGTAACCACCCGTGATTATAAAATGGGTTCTCTAGCAGAAATTATTACATGATCTCAGCCTGGTCACAAACAACTGCACACACACACACAAAGTAAAATTACATTTGATTATGCAGTTAATTTTCGTAAATTCCAATGCGGAGAATTTAAAGTATTAGTTTGACTGTCATGCAATGAACATTGCTCTTAAATGCAGAGCGGGTGGGCATGTGTTGCCCTCTACTTTGCGGGCACTTAAAAATGATCTCAGATTGTTGTTCTGTGATATATTTGTTTCGTGGGCTGTTCTCTAACATGAAGGTTTGCACTGCACTGGGAGAGATACGAATGCCTAATTCATCTTACGACGTGACGTCGATAGCACAAGCCGGATATACTTGGGTGAAAAAAACCCATCACAATTTCTTTGTTATGTTTCAAACACACCGGCAAGTTATTTTCCTCTTTTTAACTGAGGTGAGGAGCTCTGTGTGGCTAATTGAGACAAGTCAAAAGGAAAATAACTTGAATTTCGATTTAAAGCTTTCGTGACTGCATGGATTCATCTTCTTGGTTATTTCGGTAAAGTCACGTAAATGATAAAATAATAAAAATAAAACGTAATAAAATAATTGTATTACGTTTTATTTGTATTATTTTATTACTTTCCTTCTACGTGACTTTACCGAAAGAACCAAGAAGATGAATCCCTGCAGTCACGAAAGCTTTTAATCGAAATTTAAGTTATTTTCCTTTTGACTTGTCTCAATTAGCCACACAGAGCTCCTCACCTCAGTTAATTGGTCATACTATTTTTGGAAGGGAATGCTGCTGATTAAAATAAAAACTCATTTCATTTGTCCACGAATCTGCAGACCGAACTGCTGGCGGAGCGACAAGCTGGCACGTGACAAACGAAGCCTTGAAGTGATGCGACACATGTCGATGACATTGCATTTTACAGGAGGACATTAAGAACTGTCACGTCAGCCGAATATGAATGATGACCCAAGACGACTCAACTACGAGGGTTTAAAAAAAAAATGCTGCCAGACGATTCATTCCTAATAGTTGTACTGATTGAGTTTGCTTTAAGTTTGGCGTACACAATTGATGACGGACTTATATTTTAAATAAACGCCATCAACATTTGCATATAAGGTCATTGGGCTACCCAACAAGCTAAATAATGTGGTTATGTCGCATTCCTATTACTCCATTAAGTATTTTCTCCTGATTTCGATTTAAAGCTTTCGTGACTGGAGGGATTCATATTATTGGTTCTTTCGGTAAAGTCACGTAGAATGGAAATAATAAAATAACAAAAATAAAACCATAAAATTCTCACGACGTTTCGATTGCAACACAAGCAATCATCATCAGGTGTGAAAACCACAGCAAGAACATTTTCTTGCTGTAGGTTTTCTTATGCACGGCCTAACTTCTCTCTGGCTTGCCCCATGCTGAGAGTGGCCACCCAGACAATTCCACGTGAGCCCCCGCGCCGCCACTCGTACTCGGCATCTCGCGAACGCCAATAAACTGGCACGTGGGGCACCGGGACAGCGATCACAAAGCGCTGGCCGCCGCTTTGGAAAAGTAACCGAACGTGGGAGCCGGGAGGAGTTCGAGAGGTTGCGGGCGCAGACACTCGGGAGGCGCCGTGGATCTGAAATAAAATAAAAACCCTCCGGGCAGTTCCGTTCACTCGCAGGGCCCGCCCGGGATGTGGATGTGGGGCCTTTGTGTCGTAATCCCCCGACAGAATTCCGAGCCCGGAAAAATTTATCGTTGAAAATGCGCAGAGTTTTTATTTATTTTTTGAAACAGGAAAATTGTGGCGAGGCAAAAGCAAATGTCCACTGTTTGTTTTGTGGGATTTTTTTCCTTTGCTTGCTCTAATAACACGGAGATTATGATAGGAGTGTTCTCTGTTCGCAGCCCCAACATTATTTATTTACCTTCCTTTTTTTGTTAAATAAAAGCAAGTTGGCTAACTTTAGGCCAAGATTTACAGCTATGTTTCCTCTGGAAAATTTCATCATCTGAATTAAATTCTTAAGTGGTGCTGCAACATTTTCATTTGACTGATGGTAAAAAAACGTTTTTTTTACGCAGATTGAAAAAACAAGTTGCTGGCATAATTATTTTCACTTCACAATTACCACATTAAAACAAATCCATAAGATTCGGTGCCAGCATATGACCGCTACATATCTAATCGTGTAGATTTGTGCTAATGACGATAGGAAGATGTAAAATACAACATCAAACCATCCTTCTCCTGCAAAACCGTCGATCCATCCTTTCCCTCGTGGCTCAAACCAACATGACAGTATACCACAGCGCACGACAGATTATGATATTTCTGTTCCTCCGGTCCCGTCGTTACAGATTTTTCCGGAGACCAGTGGCCTAAAGATCGTCCGATCCAGGCATCATGACTCATTAGAGCGATGCTGAGAAGCCCGCTTTGTTTCGGTAAGGCCTAAACCAGGGGTCAGCTTCAGAAGCCAAGTAGCTGATGCAATGCCCTGGCAGGCAGTGATGCGGAGAAAAGTTTGCTGATTTTGGCCTCTCAGAAAGCCTCCTCTCTTCATGCATCATTGATTAATGACCCATGACCGGAATTTTTCGCAAACCTATTTTTATTTATTTTACCACCCATTCACTCACCGTTCAAATTTTGTACCCGCGGTCCAAGTCGCCAAATGTAATTGTTGTAATTTAAATGTCGAAATAAATGTTCTTTAAAAAACAAACAAACATTATTTTCAAAAGAAAATAATAAATCACATTTATTTTAGTCCAACAACTCATTGGCTTTTCAGATCAATACAACACCATGAAGGAGAATGCGTCAAAGCAAGCCAAACTCTGCACCGGTTTCCATTTTCTGGGTCTCACCAACAGTCAGCCTTATATTAAATTATTGCAACGAGCTAGGACTAGCTTCCACATTTCATTTACTACCGTTTCCTACGCACACTGACAGATTGCTACACCGACTGCTACACACATATTGATATATACACACACACACAGACACACGCAAATTATAAATAAAAATAAATCATACTCCGCACAATGTATTTGCAGTGCCCATAACTTCTACTGTCTAACGCAGCAACTTTTTTTTTCCAGGCCAAAAATACATACGTGCATGCATGCGCGTTTGGCCACTGCTAAATGTTAAAAATAGGAGGGATGCATCTGAATCGATGACAGCATTACGATGGGCTTGCTCTGTGTCTGAGAAAATGAGTCCTAAATATATGTGATCTGGCTGGCTCCTTGAAAGGGCCCATCTACATTGTGTCTACCCCTAATAAGTCTCGCTTCTTTGGCTTATCCGTCCTATGGGCGTAAAGTGTTGCAAGCACAGTTGTATTAAGCGTAATGTAATGGTGATGAGATTGCCTTACGACCACATCACCTAGAATTCACTTAATCTCATTTGCTCTTGGAAGCTAAGCGGGTTAATGCCTGGATAGTGCTGGAATGGATGACTACCACGTTATAGGTTTGCTGCAGGGCTCTGTGCAGTGCGACAAGGGCTGTACAGATATTTACTACGATAATGAGCTAAGAATGTATGTGTGTCCCGCGCGTGACGTCACTCCACGTCGACCAGCCCCCCTCACTAATAATCATGAACAGGTGACGTCACTCCACATCGAACAGCCCCCCCATTAATAATCATGAAAAGGTGACGTCCCCCAAATGGACACCCCCCCCCGTCATTAATATTAATTAGCGGGTGACGTCACTCCACATGGGGGGGGGCGAGGCGCCTCCTCCCCCCTCCTCGCGTCAACTTACAATCCTCACTAGAAAGGCAGAACCCTCTCGTCACGTGATCTCCGTCACGCTGTTGAGACAGAAGTAAAAATGACTTCATGATGAACAAGGGATTATAAATCTTGACTTAAAGCTTTCTTTACTGCAGGAGTTCATATTATTTGGGTCTTTCAGTAAAGTCACGTAGATAGGTTCAAACAAAATAACAATTTTTGCAAATAACAATTTTTGTTAATAACAATTTTTGTTATTTTCTTTGAACCTATCTATGTGACTTTACCGAAAGACCCAAAGAATAAGGGATTATAACCTTTAAATGAAATAAGTATGTGTCACCGCGGCCTTACAAATTGCACACGAATGGATGCAATGGATATCATGTCGCGGTCTGCTTTTTGCTTGCAAGTTTCCTATTTACTGCAATACACCCGTCCTTGGACGGGCAAAAGGCTAGTTCCTACATATTAGTGATGTTCTCTGTTGAGCAAGTGAGAGCCCAATCATTTACATGTACAGCCCTTTATGTTAATCCACTGCTATATGATGGCCTCACCATGCTGTGTAGGTTATGCAGGTTATTTGACCATACTTCACCACCATGGTCGGTGCAAATTATAGAGAGCAGAGACATTGGAGCATAGCACAGTACAACAATGACTTTTGCTGCACTGCATATTGGTCACCAATCTAAGCACTATTCAAGCTCTGCCGCTAACAAGTCTCGCTTCGGAAGATCTAACAAGATTGAACACATTGCGGGTAATTTGGTCAGAAGTGGGAGCCCGATAAGGTCGTGAAAAGAATGCAATACAGCAATTAATTCTTGAATGCATATGTGCGGAGCTTAGAAAGCTATATCTTTGTTTAGGTGGGTTTCCTCTGGGTGCTCAGATCTCCTCCAACATGCCAAACACTCATTAATAAAATTGGCCAAACATCCAAATGTAGGACCCTCCTGAAAAAAAATATCTTGAGACTCAACGATGTTTGGGAATAATTGTACACTTTACAAGTGAGGCGTGCATCATGATAACTAACTGGACCGTGTTATTTCCATGATTACAATTCAGCTGCTGATACATTTCTCATATGTGATTTGAGACATGCTGCCAAGTAGACACATTGGTCTACACTACAGAGTCATGTCCCGTGGTCTTTAACGTCCACTTTAGAGCCATACGCCGGCGTTGGTCATACACCATTGTAAGAGGCTAGGCGTGGCGGCTGTGGGAATTGAGAGGTCTGCGTCATTCACTCCCGGACTCTGGGGCGAATGTGCTGACCACACAGAAACCGAGCTGCCCTATCAGTAACAAGCGTGGCCACAGTCGGCCCGTATGGCTGGGGGTGGCCACAAAGGATTGTGCAGGCAAATATGAACTACAGTTACACCCGAAGGTCATGTTGCAGTTCTAATCAACAATATTGACTCCTAATAAAAGTACGTGGGTTCAAGCAGGACACATCACAAGTCGGGATGGTGGTGGCTGGTGGTTGAGACTACTAGAAACTAGAAACTATAAAGTACTGTATTTTTATTTTACCAGGTAATGCCCACTGAGCTATTAGGTCTTTTTCAGAAGCGACCTGGCCACAAATGATAGCTCAACAAAGTGGATTATCATGTGGAAATGTATAGCAGCCAAATACTCTAAACGCACGTTTTTAAATATGGAAGAAAAAACTGGAGGCCCCCGAGAAAAATCCACGTGACCACGGGGAGAACATGCACACTTCAAATATACAGGCGTTCGGGTCAGGATCGAACCCATGACCTCCTGTATACCAGGTGAGGTAGTTCATTATTCAGTTCTCTGTGAACTTCGTGAAAACTATTTATATGCAGCGGTAGTGAACGAGAAGAAGAGGTAACCACCTGCCAATTGTTGAATGCAAAGTGAAAGCTCATGGACCAGACGGCATAATTGTGGACATCATCAAATAAGCAGTTGGATAATAAATTAGCGGACATATCTACAAAATGTTCCCATAGACATGAACTATCTCGGTCGTGGGATTGTGCCTCAATCAAAGGGAGCTACAACACATTTTAATCGATACCAGACATTAAAGTTAAATCTGCTCGAAATGTATTTATCCGACCGGAAAATAAACGGCACTCAAAAGTGACATTAGAGAGTGATTTATCACAGACAGTGAAAGCGTTGGCGAAATTAACGTCGGTTTCATTAGAGGATGTCCAGGATGCTCTCTATACTCTACTACCTCGTTCTTTGGGTGGTCGTATTTTAGAATGATGACCAAATCATTCTGAACATGTCGGACCTTGGAAGCTAAACGGAGTTCATCTTCTTGGTTCTTTCGGTAAAGTCACGTAGAATGGAAATAACAAAATAATAAAAATAAAACATAATAACATATTATTTTATTTTATTATTTTATTATGCTTGATTTATTTGTATTACTTTATTATTTCAATTCTACGTGACTTTACCGAAAGAACCAAGAAGATGAATCCGTGCAGTCACGAAAGCTTTAAATCGAAATCTAAACGGAGTTGTTGAGCCCGGTTGGTTCTCGGACTGGTGACCGCCAGGGCTTGCCAGGTGCTGAAGGCCGCGTGGCCGCGAGTTGTGGTCGGTAGGTGGCAGTGCTGAGTATCACCGTCTCCGATGCGATGGTGGAATTCCTGCGGGCTCTCCGATTTCCTTCCACGTGAAGCCAAACAACTCATTAACGGCATTGGCCAAACATCCTCATGCAGGACCCTCCTAAATCGTTTGGAATTTCAGTGAGGCTTTCCTGTTCAGCAACAGACCACTTAAAACTTAACCTGACCAATGTTTACATTGTAGTTATCTTACCCTGTTCAACATGCAGCATTCGTCGATATACATGATCAGTATTGTAATAGCATAAGACGCATGAGCAAATATAAAAGCACGAGTGTGTGACTCCCATGGCTTGCTGTTGCGCGTCGCCTTACGGTAGCAACCTTGACTGCTGATAAGTCCGTGAATGTTACACTGGAGCATAATTTCCCTAGTTAAACAAATGCTACCGGATAATATTGGTCTGGAGAGCCGATAGGCCAATGTAGTAAAGAAATAAAGATATTAGTGCGGTGTGCATAGCCGAACTTATTGTATTTACATTATGTTCTACAACGCAGAATATGATGATTTTTGTATTGTAGAAGAATTGCTCTCGCCAATGACATCTGGAAATCCATTAGTGTTTACTTAGCAAGTCAGACTCTATTGATGAGACCCTGAAGGTCGAAACCGGTCCGGAGTTTTCTTGTTTAAATAAATGCTGCTGGCTAACATTGATCTGGAAAGCCCATAGCCTGATAGAGCATTGACAAAAAAAAATATTACTATATAAATGTATATGTATGTCATCATCATCATCCACATGCAGTCCATCCCCAAAGACGATGACCTATCTTGCATCGGGAGTCAGTAACCCTTCGTTATCTTATGTGTTTGTTGTGTTTGTTGTGTTTGATTTCTGTGAGTTCGTTTTTGACTAGCAAGACCAGCAGCGTTTGAACGACGCACTTTGCCACGCAGATCACATGCACAGTGGCCTGAGGGTAACGCCTGAGGTTTAGATATATTTTATATGTATATGGATCCATGATGAAGAGAGGAGCATTTATGAACGTATGTATCTATTAATGTATTCATTCAATACGAATGCACTTAGCTCCCGTGGACACATTCTCTAGGAAGGGGACGGGTGGCTGATTAAACAGGAGGTGGCAGAGATGAAGTTAAACTCCAGCAATGTGCCCCGCTCCTATCATGCGGCCTTTGCGAGTCCACATTGGAGTTGTTAGATTTGAAGCTTTCGTGACTGCAAGGATTCATACTCTTACGTGACTTTACCGAAAAAACCTAAGAGTATTGGAGTTGATAATTGTTTTTTTTACCCTTTTATCTGGCAACAAAACTGACACCTTTTTTACGAGGAGTCATGTTTGGGTAAAAAAACAATTATCATATTTTTTACTGGCAAATGAGGTATCAATGATGGAGTATTGGAGTTGTTGCCCCACGCGCCCTTTAAAACTGGCGTTATAAATAAGTGAGACTTTCTAGCACGAGCATATGCCCTGACTTAAGTCCAGAGGCACGGACGTATTCCGAGTAGCGAAATTGGGCTCGTTTGGCTGCGTAATAACCAATTATAATAGCGTGGCTCGGTGGACTTTTTTTTACGGCACTGAAACACATCAATGTTACATCTTGAGATGCACCCTCGCAATGTAAACATTGCAAAGGCATAGCAACTGGCAGCACGCGCAAGTACTCGGCAAGATGAAGACACTTGAAGAGGATATGTGAAATTAATGTTGAACGTTATTGCGATGATACTTTGCGCCACAGCAAAACACGTAATCCCACGGCTTGCCTCATACATATGAAAAATATAGAGCACAAAACACATTCGAATGAAGTGTGTTTAAATAATTCCCAAATAAAATGGTGTCATGTGGGTTCTTTCGGTTTAATAATGCCTATTATCGGCTCAACCTCACTGCCCTGAATTCTGGATGTCCAGTGAGTGCAATGTTTAGGATATAAACTCAAAAGACATAATGAGTTTGTATACTTTTTGTGAACGCTTAAACATACATCTGTACATGTGACATTTTTTTGCAGTGAAAAGGGCCCTATTGTGTAGATGGAGTCTCTTTGTCAATAACATCTTCGTGATATTCCAGCCGTATTTATTTAACAAATTTGACTGCTGCTGAGTCTGAGAATGTCAAAACCAGCCCAGAGTTGTCTTGCTTGAACAAATGCTCGGGGTTAATTTTTTATCTTTAAAAAAACATCAGCCGATGACTTACAAAAAATCCAGTACGGTATATATTTGTAAGTGAAGACAGAGTACAGGGTTCTACTTATATACGTGATATAATGGATGATCAATCTCACTTTGAACGAATGTGTTGCAAAAGCACATCGGTGTGTCAATTCGCTGCAATCCTAAGTTGGGGCCCCAGAAAATGTTTTGCTCAAGTCTGCGTTATCTGGCAGACACAACACGAACCGTGCTAACACAGCAGTCGTTGTTTCCAGTCTCCAGAGTGAACACACAAACACGAGAAGGTCATCATCTATTTCTCCTCCTCCTTCTTCTTCCCAGACGGACCACCAACCACCCTCTGACTCACGTCATCAGTTATTTTGTATATATAATAATAATTGGACATCTCTTCCCAGTGTTTCTTTTTCTGCACAATGTCGGTCTCACAAAACGTTAAACAATCGAGGCAAGCAATGCCACGCCTTTAATTGTTTTGGAAGCAAAATGAAAATAAAAAAAGTCTCCGTACGACTCTTTTTTTAGTCTTGGCATTTGGTGCTCCAATCCTCTTGACCACCCTATTTATATTTACGTAGTGGCCAGGTTATAAACCATATATTTTTTTTCTAGGTAAGGCCCACTGAGCTATATAGCTCTTTTTCAGAAGCGTGCACCACAGGGAAAAAAATCAACTGTTGTGCTGCACTTCTATAACCCCCTGCCTTCACCAGTGCGAGTAAAGTATGGTCAAACAAACCCCAAACGACCCACATGGAATGGTGAGTCACCCTCAATCCCGCATATGCAGTGGAACGCCAAAGCAGTTGTAGATGGATATATTTATTTGTTTTTTTGCTCGTAGACAATGCACTCCGGATAAACTGTGCTACGGATCATGAGAAGCGATGTGTACTTGGCACATTGGTTGTAGGGCAGGGCAAAATATGGCCTTAAACGCGGATTTACTATCGCCACGTACTTTGGGAATTTGGTGGCGGGAGAAAAGCGATTTATTTATTTTAACCAAAAAAAAGTACCGTAAATTAAAAAAAAGTGTAGAAGCCAACAAGACAACCTCGGACGCTTTGTTTGAACGATATGATCTGTTTCCAATTCCGCTATCATCCCTGTTGGCACTGACACGTCCTGTTTGTGATTGTTCAGTGACGAGTGGGAGGGGAATTGCAGAGCGTGGAGAGGGAGGGAGGGAAGCCTAATTAGAGATCTACAGCTCCAACTGTCACATGGAGGAAGGGCCTCATTGTCTATAATCACTTCCTGACGCCACACACGCACTTTGCCTCGGTGTCTCTTATGTGCAAGGCTGCCCACTCACCGGAGCTCGCCCATTCGTCCACATGCGAACTTTGTGACTCGTTTTTGTTGTTGTATTCATTTGATAGATTAATGTAGCGTGCCGACGCCTCTACATGTCATCCGAGTTTGTCGCGACCTAAGCTGTGGTTGGCGCTGATGAGAAATTTGACGCCCCTCTTAATAATGATCGCCACGCCACTTAGGGTTGAGGGATAGGCTCCCATTTTGTTCGCACTATTAACGCGTTTATTCGCTTGCAAACGTTTTTTCGCGGTTGGAATTTTCCCCCTCCGATCATACGAACAGATCTCGGCGTCAGCTGTGGCCAGGTATCAAACTCAGGACACCGGCTTCATAACACAAATGCACTGACAACGCTGCCGCCGCTGCATACATTTAGACTGCAATGGTATTATGCCCGATCCGACACACACAACGCAGATTTTGTGTAACTGCGTTAGTGCCCGATAGTCAGGACACATCTTTCCCCGCTGAGCTTCTAGAGGCGTACAAATGTGTCAACAATTGTATCTCTCTTTTAGAAGAATGTGCAACGAGCGTGTTAATAAATAACCCAAATAGCTGCGAAAACGAGATGGGGGGGGGGGGGTAACACGACCCATTGAGAAATATGCAGCCAGAGAAAACAACATCACAAATCCCCGGTCGAGGTCGTTGGAGTAAGTGGCGTTATAGAGAGCGCCTATCAAGGCCTGCACGGCACGTAAGAAGGCGGTGGGTGGCCAGGCCCCACATCACCGACCGTCGCCTCTCCCTCGTGATAGTATTTACACGCCGCATAAGGTTCTCGTTTAAGGCTGAGTCGACCTTGGGGAGGACCAGAATAAACAGGCACAAAGACAACGATCCCCCCCCCGTATAGTGTTAGCAGACTGTTGGGGAAAGTGCTGTTAGCGAGCACCTAAGAAGGCACGAACGTCACGAGGGGGTAGATGGCGAGCACCACTATTAGCCGCCTTTGTCTCTCTCGTTGCCATGTTTACACACCGCACCAGTTACTCATTTGAGGCTGAGTCGACCCATAGGAGGCCCAGGACCGGTTCAGTTATTCGTCACGGATGTTGACCGTGAGCGGAAATCGAACCCCGGGTGGCCGGGCACAGGCACACACGGACGCATGCATCCACGCATTCGACGCACGCGAATTTTTGGGGTCCGGATTTTGAAAGAGAAAAACCCCCAGCCCCGGCGAGAGGTCTCCCTCTGAACAAGTCATACCCGTCCTATGGAGGGGGACACGAGAGCAACCTCGCGCCACGACTGAACGCCCCCACGTCGCCCCCCCCCCCCCTCATTGTCTGCATGCGTCTCCAATCTGCATGTTTGGTAATGATTGCGTTTCTATTTGTTTTCATTCTCCGCGAGACGCGCACTCCATTTCCCGCGGCTGGCATGCTAGCCCCATTTCCTATCATCTGCATGTTATCAAAACAGCGAAATCTGATAGCGCATCGCGCCAAGCCAGTAATCACAGCGCTGCGCCACCCCTGCCCTCTTTCATATCCTCTGCTTTTGAGAGAAAGAAAAAAACTACCCCTCTCTGCAGGTCAAAAAGCGCTGTTAGATTATGCAAGCCGTCTGTTGTGCGGTCTGTGTTTGCATAATCACTCGCTTGTGTGGCGTGTGTGTGCGCGCGGCAATGTTCGGTCAGTGAAAAACTTAATTTGGAGCTTTCGTGACTGCAGGAATTACTATTTGGTTCTTTCGGTAAAGTGACGTATAAAGAGAAAATAATAAATTATATACTAGCATACGACGTTTCGATTGCAACACAAGCAATCATCATCAGGTATAAATGAAATAGAAATACAAATCTTGTATAATTAGAAATGTAATGTAATACAACAGAGAGTCGGATAACATAACAGTCAACACCCTACCTGGTTGATTACGTTCTTCCTGAGAATGCTAAATTTGAGAGAGAGATCAAACACAGAACCAGAGACATATAGACAGACATATAAGCAGACATATATCACAGAGATACATAGAGAGAGACACATACATAGAGAAACCACGCCTCGGTCACTGGTTGCGCAGGAGGTCGCCCCCTTTGCTATGAACCAGGCGAGCCGAGTTCGATTCTTAATCACGGCCAACATCGGTGATGAAAATATGAACCGATTTCGGTCGACTTTCAGCCTCAATTGAGTTCCCAGTGCGGTGTCCCAGCATGACAAAGGCGGCCGGGCGTGGTGGTGGCCACCCCTCCGTGTGCCGAGCCGGCCTTCATAGGTGCTCGAGAAGGGTGCTTGCCATAAAAGGCCGTTAAAGGCTACACGGGGGATCTTTGTCCTTGCGGCAATGTTCCACGCGCAACGAGCTGACACCACCACCACCACCGCCACCAGCCGACGGCCTAAATAGCCCAAAGCAAGGCGGGTTAACGTCTCAGAATAAACCATTCGCTCGTTGGCGCGCGAGGGTGACATGAACCAGACTTGAGCAGCCCGTGGAATACCCGCGGTTCCACGTTAGTTTCGGGGCACAGAACGTTACCGCCCCGAACAATTTGGGGGGTGGGGTGGGGGGTGGGGGTTGAACACTTAGAAAAGAGGCCACGAGTGTGTGTGTGTGCGCGCGCGCGACGGGAGATGGGGGCCCATGAATGCTCGCTCAGACGGCATGCGTGTGGCTGGGATTGCGGTAAGGGGACACCGGGCCGGGCCGGGCCGGCCGGCTGGCTGGCTGGCTGGCACCACCAGAAAAGCGATCATTTCCCCCTCCCCAAAATACCATTAGTAACATTTCCTAATCACTGCCTCTCGTGCCAGAGGAAAATAACTGCTGGGTAATTTTAGAGGTGGGGCCCGCCGCTAGTGTGGACGGTGCACCGCGCGGCCGGGAGGGTGCGGCTTCCTGTGCCACTTTGCCGCTGCGCAGAGCTATCGCGCGAGCGTGCCAGCCGACTCGTTATGTGCCCTGCTTGCGCGTACACAGAGACACAGTTTCCAGCGTGTTATATAGCCTCGCGAACAGGGCGTTGGGGCAAGTGCTGTTAGCGAGCGCCTATGAAAGGGGGTGGGTGGTCAGCACCACGCCTGGCCGCCTTTGTCTCCCTAGTGGCGATGTTTACACACCGCACCCGGGTACTTATTTGAGGCCGAGTCGAACTAGCGGAGGCCCCGGAACGGGTTCGAATAATCGTCATTGGTGTTTGCTGTGAGCGGGTAATGAATTTATAGTGCAGCGCGCTAACCGCTGCACTACCACTCCCCCGCGCTTACAGATACACATACACAAATTTCACTCCTTTTATATTTAGCGTGTACTTGTGAACAGCCATCGAGGAGATGTAGCAATAAAATAAAAATTTTGAGCAGGTGCTGTGTGAATTGTGAGAGGTGGTGGCAGTGGTGGTTTGGGGAAGCATCCATCCAAGAGTGGATTGACCATGGCTGCTGCTGATGATGATGATATGTGTACCGTTTGGGGTGGAATGGTAGCGCACGGGTTTGTTCATTGTGCTATAAACCTGGCGACTTGAATTCAATTTTTGGCTTCAGCTAACATAAGTGGCGAGTGATATTTAAAAATGTTCTGGTGACACCCATCCCTTCACCAACAAGCACTCGCCAGCGTGGTGAAGTATGGTAAATAAAAATGCCCCATGACCTGGGTTTCAAGCCGCAGTGGATTGACAAATGGACTGCAAATGTACCGTTTTAACTTGCTTAGCATTAAGAAAAACACATTCTCAGTTGGGTGCCAGTAATATTTGCTCCTATTCGTGACGCATTTTTTTGGCTTTTCTAAAATGACCTTAAATTGTGCAGATGGTACAAATGAACCGAGGCCCCACGGGCCAAAAGGGGCCCTAGCCCCGAGCTACGAATACGGGGGTGGGGGAATTAGACAGGGGACCCCACTGCGTGCACCCAGGGGCCATACCAAACGCACTACGCTACCGAAAGGAAGACCTGGAAAATAACACCAAATGTCTATTTTTACCATTGCTGTATTCGTGTCTTAATTACCACAGCGGAGTTTATAGCAAAGCCATCAGTATAGAAATACAGTCAAAGTGTTTTCCCGCGACTGGGTGACGCTCATCTACTGTTGACGACCCTCAGCTCGTGGTGGAAGTTCCACATTCCTATCGCACTATGACGGAGGATCACTTCATATATTTCTAATAATATGAGATTAAGCTATAATGTTGGTGCTACTGCCAGATGACAAGTTTTTCGTCGTTAAATAATTTTAGGCATTATCTATTAAACATATCAGCCGATTCCTGGCCACTACCAACATCAGCGGCGATGATCTGGACTTCTCATGGACCTCCCTTCGGTCAACTCAGCCTTAAATCGGTAGTTGGTGTGGTGTTGAATATCAGCGCTCGAAAGACAAAGGCGGCTCGGTGTAGTGTAAGCCACACCACTCCCTCGTGTATCATGCCAGCCTTCTTAGTTGCTTGCTTACAGCACTTTCCCTAAGTCTGTATGGTGATGAGAGGGGGGGGGTGGATCTTTGTCTTTGTGTGTGGGCGCTTTCCGAGTCAAGACTAGATCTCAAAAGGCACAACGTTCCATTATAGGGGTGAGCAGTTTCCCCAGACTTCTTGCCCAGTCCATCGGAGTAGGAAGTCACTCGACGTATTAATGACTCTGCTTTCCTTTTCCGTTGTTTTCAGTAAGGTTTCCTGCCCCCCCCCCCATCATCATCTCCCCCACCACCTCCTCCCTCTCTCCCACCCCTCCCCACACCGCCCTCATCGTTCCCCGTGGGTCCGATCTCCGAGCCGGGCAATCAGTCCCAGTGGCCGCTCGCACGGCAGCGCTGTTTGTGCCGCACGTGATCTGCCGCGCCACGCTGTCTGACACGAGTTTTAAGATTCATGGATGATAAAACATTTTTTTTAATAAACGTAAAAATGTAAAATCACACTGCTTAGGCGCACCAATATAGCAATCTATGATTGTTAAAACGCACAGCGAGTGACGACGCGGTGATATTATCACTCGAGTTGCTATGGTGCACTTACGGTAACTTTAAGACATTTTTTTCTCAGCAAGAGTCTGGGGACACACAGCCTAGGGACGCATCTGGAAGTTGAGAGCTGTTTGATTTTTTTGGGATACATCTCCCTTTAAGCCGCTCCCCGCGTCTCGGGCTTCATGGAATGTTGTACATTTGTAGTGAGCAAACGGGGCATGCGGTGGCTGGGTATCTCAGGAGTCAGACTGTCAGAGACACCGAGCCGGTACTGCTAAGATTGTGCGTTTCAATCCAGGTTTAAGCCACCTGTGATTCAACCGGCTTCTCAAGTGTAGGCGGGGGGGGTGTTTGGTTTCAGCTCGGTCACCAATGGCCTCATAAAAATCATGATTCAGGACTAACCTTGATTGGATGCTCAATTTTACTGAAATTCAAACTCTTTAGACTTTTACACTTTGGGTTGACTGCTGTTTGATGAATATTCCTTTGCAGTGCTTTCATGCAAAAACAGCAAAGTATTGCACCCCTTATGTGGCTAAATGGGGTCACTTCAATAGATTTCAGATGTAGTTCAGGGATATCTTCTTCAAAAGGCTCTTCTCCAATGGGGCACGACGGACCTCTCACTACGAAAATTCTGGGCGGGCACTTAGGCCCAACGTTGGCCGCACAATTGGAATATCTGTGTAGTGGGGTGGGGGGAGAAGGGAAAAAAACATGAAATATCAGCAAATGACGGAGCGCTGTGACCCGATTGCACGGCCACACACGAGCACACAATGGGAACGAAGAAGACTATCCGCCAAGCGTGGGCCCTGGACAAACCGCAGCCTTAACCCGGCAGCCGAAGCACAGGGGAACAGGCGCAAAAGAATACACAGAATTTGCAGCCAACCTTATAGCCTCGCCACCCACAGCGAGCGAAGCACATGAAACGACGGCCGCCGCCAATTACATTACCTGCTGCCTACGCAAATGTTGTCCGTGCGTATTATATCCATACCATGTGCCGAAAAAAAATATATGCACCAAGCGGTGTACGCAGCCTTACGCCTGCCGGAGAGATTTGGAAAGTATTTTTTTTAAAAGACACGGCCAGAAATTTGGCTGTTTCAATGTTGCGGAGGGAAAGAACAAAAAAGTGTGTCCATAAGAGCCATAAAATCTCAACACATTCGTCAATAGCATTGTCTTGAAATAGAAAAAATAGGCAACGTTTTGGGCAATGGATCTTCTTCTAGATAGGACATGAATAGAAAGGCCAGAGACAGACTGGATAATGCGAGTCGGAGACTGCATTCTACACCATGGGGCCTGGTGAGAATTAGTTTAAAATTGTTTCCTGATGAACATTTTAAAATCAAAATATGAATAGAAATGTTTATTCAGGATTTGTTTTTAAATGTAATTCTTACCATGCCCAATGGTATAAGTGCAGTCTCCAACTCTTATTGGCCTATCTCTCTGACCTATCTACTATTAAACAAGGACATTTGTCCTAAACGTTTGCTATTATGTTTTGACGAGTTTTGTGTATTTTCCGACTGTGCACCACTGCCAACACACCAACAGCATCACCAAATAACTTATGGGAAAACACGTATTTGGCTGCTTTAAATTCCCACGTGATAAGCCACTTCGTTGAGCTATCATTTGTAGCAAGGTCACTTCTGAAAAAGTAGGCCTTACCTGATCAAATAAAAAAAAATGTTCGTATTTATTTCATTCATGAGATCCATAGATGGATGGATTTAAATATATATTTCATGTTTAAAAGGACAGATGCTTGTGTATTCATGTGTCTTTGTATGTTACCCTCAGAACCCCGTTACCACACATGACGAGTTTAGTATTTAACAGAACTATTGCTATGTGTATCGTACAAACTTTAACGTAACAGTACATGGAGAGTACTAACCATTTTCCCACTCTACTGCTGAATGAGGACCTCCCCGTACTGGGCGGGCCATGGGAATTATTTGACCATACTTCACCAATCCGGTCAGTGTGAGCTTACGATGACAGCAGCTATAGTTAGGACCGGTCCAGATAGTGTTCACTAGTTGTTAGCCGTAGCCAGGAATTGAACTCAGGATCTCAGGTTCATAGAGCTCCAGTCACCAGGTTCATGATCAAAGTGCCACTACCCACTACGGCGGTGGTGTCACAGAACAACCCTGTGTGATATTTATGTATACAATGCATAACATTACAGTTTAAAACAAAAATCGTACCGTATGACATTTATTCTGCAAACAAGTAACTCGTTGCGTATTTATTTTCATCGTCATCAACATCATCAAAGTTCAAAGTTCATTTATTAGATATAGCCCTGTGAGCCATTCAGCTCTTGAATCGGGTGCAACCGCAACAAACAAAAAACAAAAACATGAACAGGAAAACATCTTACAGTGACTATGTGCAAACAGAAAATCCAAGAAAAGACAGCAAAATTTTGCAGAAAAAATCACCGTACACCAACCCTGTGCAAATATCCCAGTGGGATGCAAGTCAAACAACAACAACAACCACAAGACAACTTAGATTAAGGCCATCAGTCTAACTCTGTACTACAACAAACAAACATGGCCAAACCCCAAAACTTTTCGAAAATCAAAAGGCAAACTGAAAATATTGTTGAAAAAAACCTCCACAATACTCACAAGAGTCGTAACAATTAAGTTTTATTTTTCTTTATCAGCCCTAGCCAATGTCAAATGTCACCTGGCGCGCCACCTTAATCGCAATCACAACAACCTGGTGGAGCGGTGTGCAGTAAAACATCGCCACTGGGGAGACAAAGGCGGCCGGGCGTGGTGCTGGCCACCCACCCACCCCCGGCTTGTGTGCCGTTTCAGCCTTCATAGGTGCTCGCTAACAGCACTTGCCCCAACAGTCTGTGGAGGCTCATACGGGGGCGTCTTTGTGTGTGCCTGCTGTTGTGGGGAACGGTGGCACACTGGCTACAAACTCCAGAGACTCCACTGCGATTCCAGATCACGGCCAACTTCATTGGCGAATCACCGAACCGCTCATCTCCGTGAACGTGCAACGTCGGTGTGTGTGTTGGAACCGTCGGGCCAACGTTGGCCAATGTTCCATATTTGCTGGGATGGGTCTCCCCCTAGTTTGACTCAGCCTTAAATGAGCACCTGGCGTGACGTTGTGAAGGGATCAGCACTGTGGAGACAAGAGGAGGCTGGGTGCAGTGTTTGAGCACGTATCAAGGCCGAAGCGGCAGTACTACCTCAACCACTAACACCACTTGCCCGAGTAGCTTGTTTGTAATATCTGCAGCCTGGTAACAACAACTAAGCCTGCAAAACCCACCACAGAACCACCACCACAACTGCAAAGGCAGCAGTGGCAGCAGCAGTGGCAGCAGCAGCAGCACCAGCACTACCATCACCACAAAAGCAGCAGCAGCAGCTTCAGCAGAAGCATGCTCTCAAACGGCAGCAGGAGCACCAGCGAGCAGAATGACCACCACTCAGCAGCAGCAGCAGCAGCGACACTGGCAAGGAGTATTGCCAGCAGCGGTAGCAGCACAAGCATCGCAAGCACAAGGAGCAGCAGCAGCTGCAAAAACAACAGCCACCAGCACTGCCTCAAATACCACTCGGCCACAGCAGCACAGCCACGAGCACTACCTCGACCAGCAGCACAAACAGCAACAGCAGCGCTGGCAAGCAGCAGTACTACTTCTAGATTTGAAGCTTTCGTGACTGCAAGGATTCATATTCTTAGGTTTTTTCGGTAAAGTCACGTAGGTAAAACATTAAAATTAATGAAAGTAAAATAAAATAAAAATCACGACGTTTCGGAGGCAACACAAGTCTCCGTCATCAGGTGGGACCGTCACAGCCAGATTTGCTGCATCAAGTGAGGCAATGATTCAAGATGTAATCCCTTAAAAGCAATCATTGCCTCACTTGATGCAGCAAATCTGGCTGTGACGGTCCCACCTGATGACGGAGACTTGTGTTGCCTCCGAAACGTCGTGATTTTTATTTTATTTTACTTTCATTAATTGTAATGTTTTACCTACGTGACTTTACCGACAAAACCTAAGAATCAGCAGTACTACCTCAACCACGAGCAGTACTACCTCAAGCAGCAGCAGTACGACCTCAACCAGCAGCACTAGCAACAGCAACCATCTCAATCACCACCAGCAGTTCCGACTCCCACACACCCCCATGTCGCCGTGCTTGGCAGTGGGTGTGGAGGTCTGATGGCGCCATATCAGCCACAGACGCCTCGAGATATTGCTGCTGCTCGTGGCGCTGCCAACTTTCCGCAAGGAACTAGAAAAAAAATCGTGAAAAAAAGTTTCAAAAAGTGGTGACTCATGCACTGGGTATGGGGGTGGGGTGGGGGTGCTGAGCTGATAAAGGTGGCTTGGCAGAAGTGGGCCCTCTGCTCTGCAATCACGAATGAAAATGCACAACCTCGCATTGTGCTTGTCTATTGAGCGTTTACTGTGGCCTTAAAGGGGGCTTTTGTTTCGTTCCCAAAATTCTGACCAGCCAACTCATAAACGGAAGTGGCATTCGGAAAACAGTCTAATTTAAAATATACTGCAATGTAAAAAGAACAACACAACTGAAAATAATGGTGGCAATTGTGGTTTGAATTTTCTCTGCAACATTACCCCATTATGAATCGCTATAAAATACCCTGTTATGAGAAAGATATATATATGTGCATATGCGTCCAGCCCTCTTAATCCCGTGCAGTCTGGCTTCCCAATTACACTGGCACCACACTGTCTCCATCATATTTACTTTGAAGCGTTTCTCTAAATAGTCTATAATTACTTAATTTGCATTGGCCTCCTTTTCCCTGATTAGGCTTGTTTGAATTAAATTATCTCACATCAACAGCTGCCTCCTCCTCGTCTTGATAAATGCTCTCCAAATCCTGTTTGTGCTTTAGCTTAATATTATCTGCTGTCTCAATATAAAATCTAACAATATCAAGTGAAATAATGTAATAAAATGCAATTGTTTGTATAACGAAAGTCTATGATATTATACAAAAAAAACTTTTAAAAAGTCCACTACAGGAGGAAGGCCTTCCCCACTTCGTCTCCATCACAGGGGCTGTTCGACCATACTTCACCACACTTGTCAGCTCCGGTTGGTTGGAGAGTGAGGTGGACAGGAATGGGTAGGTAGCACTCACTTCCGATGTGAGCTGCGGCAGCTGGGAATCAATCTCAGGTTGCCAGGGTTATATAACGACTCCCTATTTACTGTACTAGCACTCCCATGATATAGCAATACCGTTCATAAGTTATTATTGTAGTTAATTACATATCGGTACATTTGCCAATATAAACTATTTGCTTGTAAAAATGTAGCACTAATGCAGGCTTGAGGAATCGTGGCCAAGACATTCACTAAAATGCGTAGTTTTTTTTTCATATATACTATTTTGGTCCAAGCAATATTTGAATACCGTTGCTAATTTAACAATAACTGCAATACATCTTGACCAGTCTTGACCAGTCAACCAGTTCCATGAGCGAGTGTTTGGCTTCACGTGGGAACGAACTCGAGTAACCGGAGAAAACATACGCATACAAAGGGTATAACAGTCACATTTCCACGCAGATATATTCAATGCATCGACTTAAATTCGGTAAGTGGACCAAATCTATCTGTGGACCACACTCATTGCAGTACTGCCACCTCCCAGCCCACGTAGCCATACGGTTACAACTGCAGGTGTGCACTGGTGGACATCTATTCAAGCACGAAAGAAGATCGACCCTCCTCCTCCTCCCTAGCTTCTGCGGTCTAACGACTTCGGGCACATTTAGGGTGATTTGGTTGTAGGCATTAATACTTGTGCTGCCATTGGGAAATGATTAGCTGCTGTACAACGGCTCAGACCATCACGAAGCAGTCCCTGATCGTCCCAGGGATACTGCCCGCAGAGGTCACTGCTCCGCCTGGCTAGGTGAAATGTAAACGCAGCTCGTTGTTGGGCTAGATACACTGCCTGTATTCTCCATCTGCCACTGCACAATAGTAATAAGTAGAGAATATTAAGCCTTTATCAAAAATCCACTTCTGCAAGAAGTCCTGCTTATGGTTTGAAAGAGTGGTTTTTCACACTGTGCTGCGCATGCAGCCCACATACCTGAGCTTGATTATCAGAACAAACAATTAGCAATGGGGTGAATAATGGCAAAAACAACCATCATAAGCGACATGGCAAGGGGAAGTTGCTCTAACTTTGCTGTTAGCAGCGCTTGGACCCAAACGAATGTTGACCACCATGGTCCTCATTCGTCTTCGCCAGTGCGACCACTTCGTTCAGCCTCAATCCTTTCTCTTCCAGATCTTTTACGAACCGCCTCCCCCCCCCCCCCCCCGTCTGGTCTGTCTTCCACCGCACACGTATTTCCTTCCACTTCTACGCGGGAATCCTGCGCGTGTTCATCCTCGTCACGTGCGTCTCCGGCCTCGCCGCGTCGTCTCGTTCACCTGGCTTCATCTCATGCGGCGTTGAGCATCTGCAATTTAGAAAACCAAAAATAAACGCTCGCAGCTCACGATGGCCGCAGCGTTTTGCCAAAGGTCCGCGCGGGCCCTTCATCCGCACCGAACCCAACCCCCGCGCGGCTGTCCTGGGACGCACCTCCCCAACGAGGTCATTGTCCCAACGAGGTGTCGGCGACACAAGGGGTGCAATCGAAAGGACGTGTACACGTTTAATGGGCTTCCTGGGGCCGCCGCCGCCGCGAACACGCGACGCGCACCGGGCCGGATGGCCGCCCATCTGCCACCTCCGCGGTCGAGGTTCGCCTCTATTTAAAGCTTCTTTCGTGACTGCAGGGATTCATCTTCTTGGTTCTTTCGGTAAAGTCACGTAGAAGGGAAATAATAAAATAATAAAAATAAAACATAATAAAATTTCGATTTAAAGCTTTCGTGACTGCAGGGATTCATCTTCTTGGTTCTTACGGTAAAGTCACGTAGAAGGGAAATAATAAAATAATAAAAATAAAACATAAAATAATTCTCACGACGTTTCGGCCACAACGCAAGCAGCCGTCGAGAAGACAGACCTGTTCTTCACCTGAGGACGGCTGCTTGCGTTGTGGCCGAAACGTCGTGAGAATTATTTTATTGTGTTTTATTTTTTATTATTTTATTATTTCCATTCTACGTGACTTTACCGAAAGAACCAAGAAGATGAGGTTAGCCTCGTCTCGTTTTCCCCTTCGATGCCAACACGAGCGGTGGTGACTCGAGGCCCCCGCCACGGCCGAGCGACGCGCGCCGTCGGCCTTCGTCGCTGCCGCGGTGCGATTTGAGAGATCGTTTGGGGGGGGGGGGGTGTGTGCTGGGGAAGGGCGGGCGGGCGGGCGGGTGGTGGTGTTCCTCGCCGCGATGAAAAACAGATGTTTTAAAATCTTGAGTGACCATGAAGTGCCTGTCGAGTGGTCGAATGTCTTATTAATGGAGCTGCCAGGAGAAAAAGCAGCGGTAGAAGTTGTAGTTGGGTAAGAAAAAAAAATCAAACAATTGCTCAGCTGCCCTATGTGTGTGTGTTTTTTTTAAACATATCTTCCAAGCTAGCGGAGACATTTGCACGCTATGTGGAAGGGATGGTGGGGGAGGGGGCGAGAGGGTCGAGAGGGCTTAGGGGGGGGGGACACAGCAAGCCAGGGCTGACCTGCCTGACTTTTCCTGTTTGTGGAAGGTGGGGAAGGTTTCGGATCTTTCACTGGCGGTTATTTAAACAGTGTCTGCCTGGGGCTGCTGGTGTGGTGGTGGGGGGGGCGTCAGTTGTGTTGTGTCCGCAGGCCACGCCGGCTCCAGGCTATCTCCCCGAGCTATCGTGCGGGCATTATCTCCCGCCAAGGCATGTTAGCACTTCCTTTCCCGCAGCCCGATCGTAAAGCCACCGCAGAAGCCACGACAGCGCTGCAGCGGTGCTGCCGATATCAGTCCAGGCAAAACATTCGGAGCCGACCTGTTTTGTCCTCTCTGCGTGTTTTCACATTGACGCCGTGTTGGGCCCTCCCATACCAGATATGGACATTAAAGAAACCGCTGGTTTTTCGTGGCATCTGTATATCAGCCGAAATAGACTCCTATGTACATTGTGAAAAGGGGTTTAGATTTGGCAAAGGAAAGGAGATTTGCTCAACGAGAATGGGCGAGTTAAATTACTTCGTTGCATTTTTGATAAAATAGAAACATTTGGCAACAATAACCAAGTATAATTCTTTTTAGAAATGAATGCCAAATGGATAAGGGGTCAGATTGACTTGTTCGTGAATGTTCTAATTCGTCTGAGATTTGGAGGAAAAAAAGTGTGCCAATGCCTCTTCAACAATGAGGCGAAGTGGCCTCGGGCTGATTTTTGTCTAAATATATTAATCTGGGCCCACACATCAAAGATAAAATCCCAGCTGATCCAGCAGAGGGTGCACTGTTGAGGCCAGTGTGTGGCTAATGAATAGGAACTAATCACAACGGTAGCTGTTTCTTAGGGAGTCTCTCCAGCATGTAGTTTACTAAGAGTGTTTTGTCCCTCTGTGACTTTTGCAAAAGGAACAATGTCTCCCCAAACTCATCACCTATCATCACGAACAATGGAACATGCACTGCTGGATAAGGGTATCCCCACGCCCTTGCCACCCCGTACAGTCCTGCGATTTAACAATTGACCTATTACCTGCAAAAGAGCTGACTTCATCGCTTCATCTCTGCGGCTGACTTATCCTCCGATGCGTTCCCACCTTTGGCTGCCACTCTGTCGTTAGCCTGCTCGAATCAGTGCACTCCTATTTCTCAATATATTTCCAAGCACGCACCTCTCCATGCTTGTATATGCAATTTTCAGCTTCCGTAATTTTTTTTCGTGTCAATGTCCACGTTTCTGATCATGGTGCATACATTATTTTTGTATTATCAAATGCTCATGAAATGCAACTTTTAACACACGCCCAACTCTGGCCTTAACCGAAAAGTAAAGCTAAATACAACGCCGGACCAAGGCTAAGAGTGGAACCCTTTGTCTGGAACCCCTGCCAGGCTTCCAACACGTGCACACTCCGCCACACTCCAAGCTTCTCAAATATTTTGCCTGCCGAGAGGAGGGAGTCTCGGCAAAGTGGGATAATGATTTATTCTAGGAAGGACTCTTGGGGCAATACAAGCCCGGGCAATAGAGTCTCTCGCAGCCTACCAATGCATAATGAGCTTGTGCACAACATTGCTTTTTGTTTTGAAGAGGACCCCTATAGTTTAGATGGAGTGTTTTTTTTTCCAATAACACAACGCAATCCGGCAGTGTACGTTTAGCTTAGCCTGACTGCTGATGAGACCCACGAAGGTTGAAACCAGCCCAGAGTTTTTTCACTCAAACAAATGCGGCTGGATAATATCGGTTTGGAAAGACAATTTGCCGATGGACGAAGTCAATTTTTGTTTCTGTAAGTGCATACGCAGAACCGAGTTCTGCTTATATGTGCTTTCCGCTCTGAGCATTCAACCTCGTTTGCCATTCTCAATGTTTTCTCAGCAAACCTCCCGCGTTCCAGTTTCTGCCATTCTCCCCCTCACCCCATCACGCTCCTGTGTGGGCATATCTGTGACCTGGTGAAAGGCTTCCTTGTCGGTAACCCCCATATCTGGTACCCAATGTCTGCAACCCAAATTAATCTACAGGAAATCCTCGTATCTGTAAATTAACTATTTATTTTCTTCATCGCCATTAGCCACCTTGGTCGATCCACTGCTGGATGGAGGTCTCCACAATCCACACTGCCACCTCTCAAGATCCTGCGTTGCACGGAAGCTGATTTCATCGCTCCATCTCCTCGGTCAATGAATTCTCGGACGTGCTCCATCACTTCGCTGCTGCTCTGGCCGCGAATAACATCAGTAGAACGTGGCATCCGAACCGGTTCCTGAGCCCTTCATCCCACAGTGGAATTGCTAAAGGACAGGGCATTTTCTTGGTTCTTTCGGTAAAGTCACGTAGAATGGAAATAATAAAATAATAAAAATAAAACATAACAAAATTATTTTGTTATGTTTTGCCGTCACCTATTCTATGTTTTATTTTTATTATTTTATTATTTCCATTCTACGTGACTTTACCGAAATAACCAAAAAGATGAATCCCTGCAGTCACGAAAGCTTTAAATCGAAATTTGGACAGGGCATGGTTATTATTATATTCGAATTAGTGTATGAAGACGAGTCGCCTGTCACCTCCATTTAGCACCTCCCATAGCACGGTTGGCTACGTACGGTGCGAAAGAAGTTCAACATACATACATACATTCATCCACTGGTGACCGCACGGATATCAGGAGTTATTTTGCTTATATGTGTGTGCGGTCACACCCACCGCGCCCCTCCGCATGAATGCAGATAAGGGGGAGTTTCACTGTATTGCTTCTGGAATGCCGTCACCTTCAGGAATTCTCCCTCTGGACTCCATCGCCTCTTTCTATCCGAAGCCGCAAGCATTGTCTGGCCGGACTCCTCGCCGGGATAGCGACTGGTCGAGCAGCTTCTGTCCTCATTAAAAGAGGCGCCCGTGTGAAGAAAAAAAAACAAAGTTCTGCATTCCTCGTGACGTCGCGAGCGAGTGGCGCTGTCTCCAGTTTAACGTCCGAAAGTATTTAGACGGCGACCTTCACGTGATACATCATCTTCTTGGTTCTTTCGGTAAAGTCACGTAGAATGGAAACAATAAAAATAATAAAATAAAACATAATAAAATAATTCTCACGACGTTTCGGCCACAACGCAAGCAGCCTTCAGACCTGGTCTTCACCTGATGACGGCTGCTTGCGTTGTGGCCGAAACGTCGTGAGAATTATTTTATTATGTTTTATTTTATTATTTTTATTGTTTCCATTCTACGTGACTTTACCGAAAGAACCAAGAAGATGAATCCCTGCAGTCACGAAAACTTTAAATCGAAAGTGATACATCCTGGCAATGTCTGCATTCCTGTTCAGCAGGCACGTCGATATTAACCGCCCTCCGACGCCGCCCCAACCCAAGTCGATGCATCGTCCAGATTTGGGGGGGGGGGGGGGGTCACGATTATATTCAAAGAAGGCATTCTCTTTTTGCGCCTAAATGTTGGCGTCTTGTTTGTATTAGTACATGGGAGTTTGTTTCTTTTCGTCTTGTTCGCCTCAATCTAACGTTTATATATTAGTAGTACCTTGACTCTTACACGCGCACGCACACACACACACATACACGTTTTGTGAGTCTCGGTCTACAAAATCGTTAATAATATCGACCAAGCTCAACACAGAGGAGAGACCCGGGGCCCGCTGGTGGAAGCCACGTGCGGGGAAAACAGTTCAGGGCCGAGGCCAGGAGAAGGCGATTGTTTTGTTTTTAATATTCGCAAAGAGAGGTGGGAGTGTGGACCTGGCTGCTGCCCGCCACACAAGAGCACGCGGTCCCAGCAGATTCTCCCGCGACCCCTTGAGAAATATATTCTCATGTTTTTTCGGTAAAGTCACGTAGGTAAAAATAAAATAATAAAAGTAAAATAAAAAATAAAATAAAAATCACGACGTTTCGGAGTCAACACAAGGTTCCGTCTTCAGGTGGAACCGTCACAGCACGATAGCTGTATCAAGTACCTTGAGAAATGCCTCGATGAGAGTACTGGAATCGATCGGCGACTGACAAGCGAACGGGTTGGATGGACCGAATGGCCTCCTCTCGTTTGTAACCTTACGTTCTTACGTCTTTAATTGGAATTGATTTTAGCCGATGAGCCGATCCATCGTTGCCGACATTTTAGCCCTGCTGTGCATTGTACAATAACTGGATCGCTCCTTGTGTGCTCTACCTATTACCTGTGAATGCATTTTTTTTTGGGGGGTACAACGTTTACCTTTTCACAACATTTCATAGGAGCTGTCCGAAAAGAGAGATATTTGGTCTGTGACAGTAACGATAATAACGATGAGAATGATGACGATCATGAAAAATCATCACGTTTTCTGATGAACTTGATAGTCAAATGTGTTAATTTGGTATGAACATGCATGATGAACTTGTTATGCTGCTGCATTGCCCAGATGCTGCCGAAATGAATGAAACCTTTATTCTACAAACCTCGGCTCCTCTGAGGCTTGTGGCCATCACAATAAGACTGTGCGCACAAGATGCATGCGCAGGAATGATGATTTCATCTTGACATGCAAAGCATGCTTGCATTCTTGTTATGTTTGGCTCTCAGGGTAACAATATATAATAATCAGTGTTTTATAGAGTAACATTCATGCAAAACTGCATCTCACAACGCTGCTTAATCGGCAAGACACAGAGGTGCATATAAAGTGTTCGTATATGTTGAAAAATCCTCTTTTTGTTAATGTTATTTATGTATTAGGCCGGATTTACATCGCATATTGTCACCTCAAAGAAGCATTTGGCACATGTCAATGATACAAAAAAACTTTGGGGTGCCAGTGGGGGGGGGGGGGGGGGTACTTTAATATCAAGTCTGCTTTTGTTATAATTACCCTCACTCAAGTTCATCGATGAGTCAAGGCGATAGCTATTTGCGACTCTTGTGAAATGGAAACATTTGCCGTAAATGACACCGCTAAGGTGAGGGCGTGTTTGGGTGGCGCGGCGGTTCGCGTTGTTGAACTCTGAACCCGGGGACGTGACTCTTGGCAGCTGACATCAAGCGGCGAGTGACATCACTTCCCAATCCGCAGAGTGACAATGTTGGTGAAG